>NW_026590905.1:1485381-1501100 GCF_907164565.1 Psammomys obesus | reverse complement strand
AGGAGGAAGAAGCCATTAGCAAATGGGAATGAAGAGAGAAGGGAACAGTGATAACAGAAGTCCAAGGTATTCGTGGTAGCAAAGAGGCAGCAGAAGCCTTTGATAATCAGAGTCATTTGAGAAGACAGAGCCCAATGAGGTTTCATTGTGGAACTTACTGGGGGCAAAGAGCTGTTTCCCACATGTTTCAACTTTAGTTTTCTCTTTCTCAGCTCTCTTGGTTAACTGCCTGTGGCCCCTGAAGAGCATATGCCCCTTTCCTCTCCCCAACACCTTCCCTGAGGCTAACCCTTTTCCTTTCAGCATTTTCCCGAGATGTGATGTACTCAGGCCTCTGGGTAGACAACTGCCTGCCCACACATAAAGGCTTCTCTGACCTTCTTAGCGTTTCTAGGCTCAGCCTTCCTCCCTCTCCTAACGAGGCTGTCTTTTCTATGGACAGGCTCCCAGCTCTGCTCCAGTTCCCAGTGCCCGGGCAAGACAGAGCTGAGCTCTCCAAATCTGCCAACCCAGAATAGGGCTCTGCCCCAAAGGTAATTCTCTCCCTGCAGATGAGGTGGTTTGGTAGCCAAACCTCAGTGCATATTGGAGTCATTTCCCTCCTAACTGGCAGGCCAATCACCTGAGGTCTCTGGAGGAAAGACAGGGCTTTCTGGAAGGGAGACTTTGTTTTTTTTACTCATAGCTTTAAAAACAAATGGGTAGTTAGACAAAACAGGCGACAGAGGTGGGCGGCCACTAGAGATGCCAAGAGAAAGACATCAAAGCCCACTCTGAATGGAGGAAGCAGATTCCGTGTGGCCTCGGGAACAGTCTAGGTGGCCCATGCTAGGAGAAGGCAGCCAGGAGACAGAGCTGGGGGTGATGTGCCTCAGTCAGTCACCCCACCCTTGCTCCCATGCCCAAGCAGTTCACAGAAAGGTTTTCAGCTGGGAGGAACACCTGCTTCTCCCAGTTCCTTGGGAGGGTTCACGCATCACAGTGTGAGGAGGTGACCCTGCCCAGGCTGTGGCTCCCAGGCTGCTTTCTTTTTCCTCAGGCTGGAATTCCTCCCATGGACTCAATCCTTTGGCTGCTGTCCCTTCCCCCAGCCAGGGCAGCGAACCAGGAACACTCTCTGTGTTTGCAACCTTGCTAATTAGACCATTAAAACTGCCACAGGACTCATGTGGTAGGAAGGCCAATATGTTGGTCTGTAAGCAGCAGCCTTCCATCTCTTCCTAATGATTGCCTTCTACCAAGTTAGTTCATAGATCCCCTGGTCCATCCTCTCCGAATCTTGAAAGGCAAGGAAGAAAAAAAAAATGTCTAGCAGTATTTGTGCCTACATCTGGTCCAGAACTTCCTGACTTCCCAATGCTGCTACCTGTTATTCTGTCCAAGAAGAAGGCTGATAATATATAGCAAGTTTCTAGACTATAGCAATCTAGAATCTAGAGTCTTTAACCTTTTTTTTGTTTTTGTTTTTATTTTTATTAATTACACTTTATTCATTTTGTATCCCCCCAAAAGCCCCTCCTTCCTTCCCTCCCAATCCCACCCTCCCTCCCGTTTCTGCATGCATGCCCCTCCCCAAGTCCACTGATACGGGAGGTTCTCCTCTCCTTTCTAATCTTAGTCTATCAGTTCTCGTCAAGGACAATGCAGTCTTTAACCTTTTTAAGCTAGTTAAACCTACTGCATTCTAGTCAATTCTTAAAAGAATCTTTCGTCAATGTTCTATAGAAGCTTGGCAATTTTTCAGGGTGACAATGAAGAGGGAGAGAGAGAGAACCGCATCTAGCTTCCTATAAGTTAGGAAATTTATGGCTAGTCTTCAATCTTTACCAAGCCCATCAATTCATCCTTTGTGTGATTTTCCAAGCCTTTCCTTCCTCCCACAGAGTAGTGTGGCCACTTGGGCATCACCCAAGGCTCTATTCCATCCATGTCCTTCCCTTGAAAAAGAACAAGGAAGACAGTTCTCTTTTGTTCCCAAATAGCAGTGAAATTAAGACCATGATGCTCATCTAATGATGAAAGTCTTAGTAGATCAGCCTGTGTTGGCTTCTTCTCCTTCCATTCCCCAGCATATCCCTCTACTACTTCCCCAGCCATAAGCCACAGAGCAAGGGCATACAATCCAGGAAGAGCAGGACCCTCTACTTAAACAGCACAGTGCCAGGGGCCAAGAGGATTGGCAATGTATTGGTTAGGATTTGCATCTCAAGCACCCCCCAAAAAAGTTCCCCAACACATACACTCACCTGATTAGGTCAATGGGTTGGAATTTGTAAAACACTCCATAGCGTGCCCATTCCTGATACAGCAGCTAAGCAAGAAAAATGGGATGACAGATTAGCTGTGAAACAGGCAACTGTTCTTGTTTTGTCCAACGTAAAGTCAAAATGTTATCCCAAAAGCCCAACTCTTAGAAGTCTTGTGATATCTGTGTAGATATATCCAAAGGCAGAAGGCTACAGGAACTGCCTTCTTCTTCCCTAAATTATAGAGATCGCCAATGCACATCTAGAAACACTCAGGTGCCTGCTGAGCATCGTCTTTGCTTTGCCTGGTGCAGCATGAGCCCTGACATTCATCATTCACCCATTTAACAAGTATTCACTGAGTATCTCCTACGTCCCAGGCACTGTCCAGACCCTGGGTGATCTAGCAAAATGCATTAATATCACTGTTGCCATGGTGCTTGTACCTGATGTGGGCAGACAACTATAAATATATAAGATTTATAAATGCCACTAAAAGTAATCAAGATAAGGATGATATAAGGTGTGGTGGGGTAGGATGTTGTTTTAGGTGGGATCAACAGAGAGTGCTGATGAGGTAATGTCTGAGCTTAGAGCAGAAAGAAATGAGGAGGACACTCACTGACCCTGGGCAGAGACCTTGAGGTGAGCATCTATGGAATAACCTACGCTAGCAGAGGTGTATGTGTGACCAGGACAGAGCAAACACAGAAAGAATAATAGGAGGTTGACTAATGCAGAAGGCAGCAGATGTGGTGCTAACAGCTGTGGTGAGAGCTCTGGATTTTGAAGGAAGCCCCTGAGAGACTTGCCGCTGAGGGGAGAAACAAACTACCTAAGCTTGCATGAGGTTCATTGTGCTTGTTATGTGGAGAAAAGACAGTGAGGGTAACATAGGCAGGCTATTGTTGGAATGGTCCAGGGGAGAGATGATGGCTCTACCCACAGATGTGATAATAAACATTTGATTTTTCCTATTGATTTGTGACAGGATTAGATGAGAACTTGGTCTTGGCACTTGAATTACTGTGTCGCATCTACCGAAATGGGAGGACTGTAGAAAGAATGGGGTTAGAGAGGCAGAACCAAGAGTTTACTTTAGGATGTGTTCATTTGAAATGCTTTTTGGGTATCCACAAGGATGTTGAATAAGCACTCATAGATATAAAAATCTGAGTGCAAACAACAATCCAGACTAGAGACCCAAATTTGTTAGTTATCAGAAAAGAGATACACCCCAGAGTCATTACATCCGGACCAGGGGTTGGTGAAGAAACAACAGAGTCTAACGGATGAGGCAGTGGTGAGGCGAAAAGCACGGTGTGTAGCTAAGAGAAGGAAGTTTCCAGAAGAAACCAGCAAGCTGAGTGAGATGCCGATTAATGGTGCAGATGAGAATGGCAAAGTGGCCCCTGAAGTTGACAACTCGGAGGTTACTAGTCAGCCTTCATAAGGCCTATCAACAGCACATTCAGGCTAGAAGGAAGTGCTAAATCTGAGCCAGCATCTAGGAAAAGCTTAGGAGGGAAATGCTCCACCAAACACCTCAGGCCACCGGGTGGTGTGCAGCAACACTGGCAAGAGCAAGCCACACCTCCAGACTGTTCAGTTTCAAATTCCTGGCTACCTATCAATCAGTCATCTATCAATAAATCTGGAAATTTGGTAATGGACTAACATTAGATCTCACATAGACAGCCATGCTGGTTAGATACTGGTGCTTAATCAGATAATACCTCTAGAATTACCTGACAAAACCATTACTGACTTGTTGTGATTTTTATACTCTTTACACATCACACAGACTCTCCAAGGAATTCTTCCAAGGAGGACTCATACTATAACGAGACTTGACCTGTGAAACTCCGGCTCGACAGCAAGCCATTCCTTTCTCTTACAATCCTTTAAAGACCCGATACTAAAGCTGAAATCAGAACTAGCATTTCTACTTAAAGGCTATAGATTTTTATTGTCATAACATCTCCCAGAAACTGTAAAATACAACCAGAAACCATGCAGGCCGATAAAACAAGGTACACTAGCAATTACTGTTTGCAGGGAGTGAAGGGGCGTCTCAGACTCAGGGGAGCGGGCCTTCAATGATATATGAGAGCAGAGAAAGACAACTGAACTCCTACGCCCTGACACTGCTCATTCCAGTGTGGTGGCCTCTGGATTACTCCTGCTGTTGTTAATCTCTCTCTCTCTCTCTCTCTCTCTCTCTCTCTCTCTCTCCCTCCCTCCCTCCCCATCCCTCTCTCTCAGGGCTTCTACTGCCCTGAGCTCCCAAGAGCGAAGTCTGTGCTCTGAATACCTTGTTGTTACAGAGACACCACTTAAATGTCCCCAAAGGAGGATAGCTTGCATCAGAAGGTACGATGGACTAAGCTCCCTTCAGGGTAATTGGGATACCACTGCCCCTCACCTAGGCTCTGACCTATAAATTGTTATCTAAGTTAAGTGGCCAGCTCAAACCTGAACCTGAGAATGTATTCTTGTGACTTGTCCCACAGGGAAAAACTAAAAATGCTCCAAGAAGCCAGTGTGGCCCCACTTGGCTTGAGACCACACAGGCAGGCCACACCAGAAGCATCACTTCGGCTGGGACTCTGGTCCTGCTATTGGACACTTCCAAAGTTCCCAACTCAAGGTAGTATCCTCTGCGCAGAGGTGACTATACCCATAGCTGGAGCCAAAAGAGCTGCCTGACCTTGGCACAGAAGGTAGGACAGATACTGAGCCAACCATCATTAGAGCATCAAATCTGTAGCATGTACCCTGGCTACTCACATATACTTCAGTCACCTGCATGGGAGACAGAAAAGGAGGAGATCGATACAGATCCCCTCCCCTGTGAATGCTCATTCATACACAGAGGAAGCTGCAGGTTCCATGGTCCCCAAGGGAGACACGTCCTGTTGTCTCGGCCCCACGAGGTGAGCACACCGTTAGTGAAGGGCAGTCAGACAACCACGGTAACCTGTATCAGCTTCTTTAAACACGCAGAACCTAGAAGCTTCTAGTGAAGATCTTAATAAATCTAGATCCTCCCTTAATGTCGCACCACGTTCTCTCTCCACATAAACCAGAGAGAGGCTGCAGCTCCTCACTAACAGACAGGACCTTCCGCCATGTTCTTGGAGGTGGTGCAGGTGCAGTGTCTGACCCTTTGTGACAGAAAACAACAACTCCTGGGAGTCCCCTTCTGACAGATCAAGGCCTATCAACAGCACATTCAGCTCCCCGCGCCCACCCAAGGGGTTTCATGTCTGACAGTGGGCCTCTGGTGGAACTATTTCATCAAAGATTCAGGTGCTACAATCCTTTGTGGTGCTCCAGAACGGCGATGTGTTGGGACTCATGGTCCACCCTGAAGCTGCAGCTTTCCCAGCCAGCAGCTAGATCCACCTGAGCTGGACAGAAAGTCTCCAGCTGCAGATACCTCAGAGGCATGGGATAGGATTCAGCCAGAGCAGGAGAGACTAGGTTCTTCTCACAGATCCTCAATGGCCTAGCAGAACATCTGTCAACTATCTGGGCCTCAACTTCTCCCACAGTAACATGCAAGTTGTATAGCCTGGTAGTTAATCTTCAAGTGGATGTCCCAAGCATAAGTGCCACCCTGGTAGAAAGACGCTCTCAAAATGCAGAACTGGCTCTCTCTCTTCACACTCTGACCACTAGGGAAGAGGGCTACTTGAAAAAGCAGAGAACCCAGAACCAATAGTTTCCAAAACGCTAAAGAAAATCACATTCCAGTATTATACCTAGGGTCCTCTTCTCCACAAAGGTGAGGGGCCACAGGGAAGCCAGGCAGCCCTCAGAAGATGGTGGCAGTCACTTCTCTGGGGTCCTCTGGGAAAGGAGGTAGCTCTGACAGATGTGAAAAGAAGCAAGTGGCTGGAAGTCAGAGGGACCTGTGTGCTCCCAGATTCCCTGCTGCCCTGGCTTCTAGGAAGACAGGAAAACCCTGTACTCTAGAGGCAAGAAATCTCCTCTTAATTACCCTCCAGGAGGGGAGAGAGAGCTGCCAGCCCCTACCTGGGGCTGAGTCATCACACCTGCAGAGCTGCACCAGGCAGGATGGAGAGGGAGATCAGTGCTCTGCGGAGCCTCATGGGTCCCCTGGAGCTGGCCTGACAGGAGCTGGGCCTTGGGGAGATCATCAGAACAAGCACATTGACAAGGAACATGCAAGTGAAGGGAAGCGTTTAGGACAGGGTTGCCATCGTTAGGACAGTTTTAAGCCATCCTCAAAGGCCCCCATTGAAGCCATCGGACCCCCAAACACCAAGACTGTTCTACATCTTCCTCAAAGCTAAAAGGCAGCAAAGCCTTTACTTAACCTGGCCAATATCCTCCCCACAGCCATCTCAGAGAGCAATGGGTGTGTTAGGAGAACCTCATTGGTTCTTCCCAAGAACACAACTTCTTGTTCTTCTTTTTTTTTTTTTTTTTTTTTTTTTTTTTTTTTTTTTACAAAACTTAGTTATTTTTTGTTTGTTGTGTTGTTTTTATTATTTTCATTTTTATTAATTACAATTTATTCATTTTGTATCCCCCCCTGTGGCTCCCTCCCCCCTGTGGCTCCCTCCCTTCTTCCCTCCCAACCCCACCCTCCCTCTCCCTTCTCCACCCATACCCTTCCCCCAGTCCACTGATTGGGGAGGTCTTCCTCCCCTTTCTTCTGATCCTAGGACACAACTTCTTCTTCTTCTTCTTCTTCTTCTTCTTCTTCTTCTTCTTCTTCTAGCTTAATTTTCTTTTATTTTTCTTTTTTAATTAAATTTTTATTTTTTTAATATTAGTTACAGTTTATTAACTTTGTAACCCAGCTGTAGCCTGCTCCCTCATTCCCTCCCAATCCCATCCTCCCTCCTTCATCTCCTCCCTGCCCCTTTCCAGTCCACTGATAGGGGAGGTCCTCCTCCCCTTCCATCTGATCCTAGCTTATTTATCAGGTTTCTTCAGGACTGGCTGCAATATCCTCCTCTATGACCTAGCAATGCTGCTCCTCCCTCAGGGGTAGGAGGAGGTCAAAGAGCCAGCCATTGAGTTCATCTCAGAAATAGTCCCTGTTCCCCTTACTAGGGTACCCACTTGGTTACTGAGCTACCATGGGCTACATCTGAGCAGGGGTTCTAGGTTATATGCATACATGGTCCTTGGCTGGAGATACAGTCTCACAAAAGACCCCTGTGCCCAAATATATTTGGTCCTTGTGGAGCTCCTGTCCTCTCCAGGTCATACTAACTCCCCCTTCTTTCATATGATTCCCTGTACTCTGCTGAAGGTTTGGTTATGACTCTCAGGATCTGCTTTCTCAGACAACTGGAAATAGTGCTTCCTCAAGATCCAGCTATACCACTCCTAGGCATATATCCAAAAGATGTTCAAGTACACAAGGACATTTTCTCAACCATGTTTGTAGAAGCTTTATTTGTAATAGCCAGAACCTGGAAACAACCCAGATGTCCATCAACAGAGGAATGAATACAGAAATTGTGGTACTTTTACACAATGGAATACTACTCAGTGATTAAAAACAAGGAAATCATGAAATTTGGAGGTAAATGGTAGGATCTAGAAAAGATCATCCTGAGTGAGGTATGAGGTATCCCAGTAGCAGAAAGACAAACATAGTATATACTCACTTATAAGTGGGTACCAGACCTATAGGATAAGATAAGCATACTAAAATCTGTACACCTAAAGAAGATAAACAAGAAAGAGGACCTGGGGTAAGATGATCAATCCTCACTTAGAATGACAAATGGGATGGTCATTGGAAGTAGGAGAAAAAAAAGTAACAGGACAAGAGCCTACCACAGAGGGCCTCTGAAAGGACACAACTTCTTAACCACTGGGTTGTGACCCCTTGTAGAGCATCTTTCCTGAATGCAGGGTTGTGAAAAACACAGGAAAGGTAAAACAGAATCAAATGTGTAACAAATCTGCGGTGTCTCCTGAGGCACGTCCTCATGCCTTGTGGTACCACTTCACTGTAGCCTTGATGCTGAACAACACTTGGGCTGTGCACTGTGCATGCCATTATACCTTACACCGCCAATGAACACTGCCTGAAACCCCTCCTCTCAGATGTGAGATACTGTTTGTTACAAATTGCAGTGTTTTGCTGCATGCAAAGTTCCCTGCCCCCCCCCCCATAGAAACTATAACAATTTCATTATGGAAAACAAAGACTGAGTATTTTCCTACCATCATTCCTCAGTGCCTAAATAGAAAATTAGTGTATCTTTGGGATGTGTTTTGCTGGAATGTTTGTTTTTTTGGTTTTTTTTTTTTTTTTTTTTAATTGCTGTTGGAGTTGCTGAATTTCGTTTAAAAAAAATCATTAAATTGGAAATTTGGCTTGGGAGTAGAACAGAATTTCCAACAATTTTGGAGACAGTCCTAAACAGACGTCTGCCATTTTGTGCTATGCGTCTATGTATCATGGCATTCTCAGCACTGGCAAGAATAAAAATCAATAATCTCAATCAACCCTAAAAAAAATGTCAAGGATGGTCTATGTCCTCTGTATCAATATTCATTCAACACTTTACTTTTTGTGCAAAAATAAACAAGTCATTTATCTCACTAGCATACAAATGTGCTTTTGTCTTTAATAAACAAGTCATTTTTCCCCTGTGAGCATTGTTCCATTTTCCTCAGTCTCCAGCCACCCTTGCCTAGGGAATATCTCAGGTCCTGACAGTTGGCTTATTCTAAATAGACGAAAAGTTTTCTAAATTTCTAACACCAAATATTAAGGTACTCGAAAGCATAATTGTTCTCTCGCGTTGCTTCTGAAGATGACAAAAGTAATCTCACGAGAAACGTCTTCAAATATGTTAGTGGGGCAGTCAAAGCATAAGCGCTGAATCGTGGTAACATAAAACTACAGGTATGCCAAAGAACAGATTAAAAATAAATACATGAGTTATCACAAATGAATGTTGATGCATTTGTCCATTTTATATATCCGAGCTAACATTAAAATTTCCAAAGCAAAAGAGGGTTGAGGGTAAGGTTTAGGCCTTCCTCTAGGATACAGTAGGTACCCCTGCCTATCAGTCACATCCATGGAGTAAGAAGCCCCCTTGATGGAACCCATACTGATGACTAAAGGCCTCTGGCAGTGGTCTGGGTACCACAATCTTGGTCATAACCCCGCGATCATCTATAGATATTTAAGCATCTTCTGTCCTAGGTGACTATCTGTTTCCTATACTGAGTGGACAGAAGGGGGAAAAAAAAGCTTTTATTCTCCATCAGGGCTTCTCCTATCCCACAGCATGGCAAAATTCTCTTCTCTACCCATGGGCCAGGCAGAGAAAGGTAAGAACTGGCCAGCAAACCTAAGTGAAAGCCACACAAAGGGGACCTCTTGTCTTTAGAGACACTTGTTCACCTGTGGACAGCACCATGCCATCAGCTCTGGGGATTATCTAGCAAGATACAACTCTGCCCTGGCAGGTCTTGTCTCTCGCTGACTCGATCTTATGCCAGCAAAAGAATGTGCTATCGTCTTTATATTAGCCTGAGCACAGACCAATATATTCATAATAATAATATTGTGCTAGCAACTCAATATTATTTCAGAAACAAACGCACAGATACTTCGGGCAGGCTGCAATTGGCTTCTTTCTGCTAGTCTGATAGCAGAGGTCAGTCTGGATTCCCTCAGCTAACTGTGTATCCCTGGGCTCTGTGATACTCCTAGATAGGCCAAGGTCCTCACCACCCAGCAGGCGATTTCTTGGGTAGGCAATGGTTAGTGATGGCCATTTAAAGGGGAGAGACATGAAATCGGAATGTAGGAGGACAGAAAATGGTTGAGTGAGAGAGGTGAGGATGGGGGAGAAATGCTTCCTCCTTTTCCTTTAAATGTGATGCGGGACTTTTCAGGAAATTAAACACCGAGGCTATTAGCATCAGATAGGAAACAGATGAGGTTGAGACACTGCACTACTACAGCAGATTCCCCAGGCAGGCAGAGTGGGGACATGTGTAAGCAATCACAGCAGTATTTCTGGAAAAGACCTTTTATGTTTTTAATACTTAACACTTCATAACAGGGACTAATAGGCAGGATAAAAAGAAGGCTGCTCAAAAGGCAACTTGGGGCATGAGTGGTTTTCCAGACAACAGAATTGGGGGGAGGGAATCTCTTGAGCTTCTATCCCTATCCCTCTCTTTCCCTCCCACCCAGCTTTGTACACTAGGCTGGGCAAGAGGATGGCAGGAGTAACTCACAGACAGACCCTTTCCAAAGAGGCCAGAGCCGCCCATTATTTCATGTACTTGGATGACCCCATGGTCCCAGAGTACCAGCCAGAAAAACAGGCAGATCTTCAAGGAGGGCTTGGCAAAGTATTATATGGTTGGGAGCTGTGGCCAGCACTGGAGTAGTCCCGCTAAAGGAAGCATGCCCTATCTGTAAGCTCTAGCTCCTACCTTTCTATGCACCCTGCTGAAGCTTCCTTCTCCCTCATCATTCTCCTCTGTAATTTGGGAGTGGCTTTACTCGGCATGCCTGCCTGTAGGACGTAAAGATGTCATAAAGACGACCCAAAAGAATCCATAGCGGACACCCACAGATAATCATGCGTTTTCATCAGGGACACTTCATAGGCAAAGGGATTCTAAGTGCCTTTCTGTGGGGCAGTGTAAGCTTGGGTAATGTGTTCAGCCTCCGTCTCGGTGTTCACACCCATAGACTAAGGAAGTGGGCAGTCAGTGCCCCTCAGCCGGTGCTCTCTTCTTTGAGGGGTGGGATGAAGATTTTGGGACTGGGAAATTGTTAAAAGTCAGATGTGTAAATAAAACACTTATGACACTTGCGGCCAGTTCCACACCCAGCTCACAACCAAGGTCCTCAGTCCAGCACAAAAGAGGCTTACCTTTCTGTCATTCATGTCATCTCCTGGACTGTCATATTCTCCCTGTAGAAAAAAAAGGGGGGGATAACAGATAAAGCCAACAGAATCATCAAAAACAGATGCCAAATGAAAAGAAAAAAAAGATTTTCTTTGTTTTTTTTAAATTTTCTAATGTCATCCCTTTCTTTCTTTCTTTCTTCCTTCCTTCCTTCCTTCCTTCCTTCCTTCCTTCCTTCCTTTCTTTCTTTCTTTCATTTCTTTTTAAGGAAGGTCAGAAACATGGCCTGGTCAGGTTCCAGTATTTGACTTCTTAGGCATCACCTTATGGTGTGTAATTAGGATAGCTTTTCACACAAAAATACACCCCTTCTGTGCTTTACAGATGAGCCCAGGTGACTACTCTCTGCCCCTGCAACAGCAGGCTCTGTGCCTGTAACTGGCTTAACACACAAAGTAAAATTCACCCTATGCCATGACATCCTTAGCTTTCCGTGCTCTACGGCAAAGATGTCAGAACTTAGAAGGCTCCCATCTGAGAAATTCCTATTGGTCAGACTCATGGGGCTGTGTTGAGTGACGGATGTTAGACGATGGTGAAGCCAAGAGGTATTTAGTTTAAGGGCTGCTTAAGTTCTTCACAACTTGTCTTGAATAAAACGATTGCACTGCATATTGGGAAGAACATTACTCCCAGCCAAGGAGCGCTTCCTGGTTGCATATTACCGAAACCCCTGAGGTTTCTTCCATGGCTATCCACCTGCTTCTATTAACAGCCCAGCCATGTGTACTTTAATCAACCATATACTTCATCTGTATTTTCACACTTCTGTGAAAAATTAAATAAATAAATAAAGACAAGGTGTCAAGGAAAACTCAGATGAAAACCAATGCATTCCTCTTGCCATATGTGAAAAAAATGACTGGAAAGACAGTTTGAGACCTTTGGCAAGAACTGAACCAAGCATTATCTTCAGTGATGACAAATTTCAGGGTTGGCAAAGGTGATTCAGTCTCAGGGTCCATCCCTGCCAGGTGTTCAGCCACCCCAAGGCCCATGGCTTCTACTTTTGAAAGATTAGCGAGAACATACTGATAAACTGGTACTTCCAGGCAACCGTGGCACATGCCTGTAATCCCAGCTCGCAGAGGCTGAGAGGAGGAGTTTGAGGCAAGCCTGGGTCACAGAGGGAGACCCGGCATCAAAAAGAGAAAGAGGAGAGGGAGGAAAGAAAGGAGGGAAAGAGGGAATGGAGGAAGAAAGGAAAAGCAAGGTATGGGGAGGAGAAATAAAGAAAGTACTTACATCATGAAGCGGGTAGGCAGCCTCATAGATATTGTTTGCTATCAGAGAGTTAATGCCTACAAAGTAAAGAAGATGAGAATAGTGAGTGAAGGAGAGTCCTCTCAACCCATCTCTTGATAAATATTAAACCCTCATGTGCCTCCTGCCTATGGCTCGCTTCACTCTCCTCTGTATCCTTCCGTTCTTCCTCAGGCTTTAATTCTTAGCGTAAGGGAAATATTGCCCATTTCCCAAATACCAGTGACGTTTTCATATTAGATACACTGTCTGAACCTTCCCATTCCTCCTCTCCTCACATTCTGATGAACCTAGCCCAGTAAACTTTCCACACTGCATGACCACAAGCATCATTTGGGACCCTCTGCGTTCCACGTCAGCATAGATGTGTTCTGATGGATGACTTTGACTGTGATAAAGAAGATGTCAGTGTGTCTGTCTTTCCTTTCTGTCTCTTCACAGGAGTGCTCTGTTTTGGTGATTGGCCCTGAGGTCTGAGATATCAGTACAGCAGTTCTCAAGTTCCCCAAGTTTGGGGAAGCTTGGGAGAGCCCTGACTCTTCCATAGCCCCCATGCTGTGGAAATGTTTGTGGTGGTTGGGTTGAGAGCAACTTGTAATGACACTGGCGTTATTTGTCCTTTACTCTTACTTTGTGGTATATCATGATGCCATCCCCTTGGCTGACAAAATATATTTTCCTCAGTTTCAACTCTATACAATAAAGGCTGGTCAATAAAAACTACCTAAACAAAATCTCTTGACTTCCCCCGATAATTTTATGTTTATTTTTTTTTATTTTTGAGATTATAGTATAATTATATCATTTCCCCTTTCTTCTCCACAAACCTTTCCTTATTCCCTTTCTTGCTCTTTCAAATTTACAGCCTCTTTCTTAATTGTTGTTACATGCATATACGTACATGGATACACATACATATTTTTAAATACAACCTGCTTGATCTGTACAGTGTTACTCATCTGCGCCTTCTCAGGGCTGACCATTTGGAGCTGGGTAACCAGCTGGTGTGCTTTTCCCTGGTAAAGACTGTGTCTCATGCCCCCAGCATCCCCAGGTGCCTACAGTTCTTTGTGCAGGGCTGAGGCCTCGTGGTCTTTCCCCTGTTCACTTTGGCATGCCCATTGCTGCCGTCCTTGCTCTGCTCATGTTTAGGCAGTCATGACGGTGAGACTTTACGGGTGCCTGTTCTGACACTACTAGGAGATGCGGTGTCACGGTAAACCCCAACAATTTTTAAAGGGCAAAGATGCCCTGAGATTGTTTTTAAAACTGCAGGCAGCACAAGAGTTTGTTGTTTAATCCTAACGGTGCTTCATGCCACCTGCCCGTGGCAAAGTCTACCGAGTAAATGCTGAGTGGGCAGATGCTGTCCTCTCTAACTCCAATACTAACAGCACAGAGCTTCTGCTTAGTCGGATCACAGTTATTTCTTGTTTTGTTCTTGGTTTTATTAAGAGGCGGTAAGGCAGTCTGTATGTTCTGCATCAGGATGGGCTATCCTGGGTCACAGCAGTCTGTATGTTCTGGGTTGGGATGGGCCGTGCTGAGTCACCAGCTTCCAGGTCGAAGAAATTGTATCTCACCAACTCAGGGTGCTAAGATTGTGCATACCAGGATGAACATTCAATCTCAGAGAGGAGGAAACAGGAGTTTCCAGTGCCCAGTAATTTCCCAGGGCCTTACACACACTTTCATCCCTGAACCGTTCTTTGCAGAGTGACTGTGGACAGTAGTGAGACAATCAGTGTGATGCCTTGATGCTAAGTGCTCTGTGATGTCAGTGCCTCTGCATCCAAAGTGAGGCTGGGCCATCGAGCGAGGCATCAACGCATTAAAAGTCATCATATCCTGCCTCATGTGTCCAGCCACACCCCCACATTCAGATGCCAAATCGGATCTCAAACAGTCCTCTCTCTTCTCTATCAGTCCCCAGTTCTCAAACTTTACCATGATTTACCACAGGCCTAACATGCCACCTATACCATGACCCCCAGTCCCCATAGGTACCCGGGAGACATGGTCATCTCCAAGGATTCGAAAGCTGAATGTGTATGGATCTGCCTTCAAGAGCTAGTGGTCCTCTTCCAATTTTAAGTTTCCTTAAAACTGGAATTTTAATCGGGATTAATGTAAAACATGAGAAATAATTTTGGGGTGTGGAGAGGAGCTGGGAGGAGAAGTATGGGTTGGGGAGGGATGCCAGGGGTGGAGAAGCTTCAGACTTATTTCATTCAGAAGACTATGGCTTCAGTCAGAGTGTCATTAATCAATTCAAGAGCCCTAGCCGAAGAAATACGAAGCCACCCCACGGCAATCAAAGGGAGGAGAACTGAGTTGGGGCAGCAGGAGTTGGGGGGGGGGTATTTCAAAGCTACAGAAGTTCTGTCAACACGGATAGAGACTGAAGCATCACAGGCCAGTAGGGCTCCCAGCCCTCCCCATGACCACAACCCAAGAATTACCTCACCCACACCTTACAGTTGCCATGGCAGCTGTATACACCCCCAAAGACAGTCCCAACACTTCATGGAAAACAAACAAACAAGTGTTCCACCTTCCTTGGCTCCCATGTTCCTTCTCTGCTTCTCTTAACACAGTAGCCGAGTATTTGGAAGCATCCAAAATGAACTCAACTGGAATGTCCGAAGACGATCTCAGTTCACTGGGGTCTAAGCTGTATACCCATTTTCATCTCAAATAAACCTGCATACAGCTCCACCCACAGCAGGCAGCTCCCTTCCCTTCCAGGACACAGGCTGCCTATAACTCTATGTCCTCCAAAGCCTGCAATGTAGATGGGTCAGAGGGGATTGTCTATTTCTGCTTCGCCTCTCTAAGCACTTAGTTCACTGTCCCGCCAGTAGGAAGGGGTGGTGGTTGAAAACCCATCAGCATTTGGCTGTACTTACTCAGTATCTCTTTTAGTTAATCAAGCACCCCCGCCCCCCACCAACACACACATTCTCCTCACCGCCTTGTTTGGCAAGCTATCCTGATGAGGGAACTCTAGATTCCAGTTGATTAGTCCCCTCCTAAGACAGGAAGTCCAGGCAAATGGTTTTTTGCCTTGGAGCAAAGACTCCAGGGTTATGAAATCCAAGTAATCCTGACTCTGATACCCAAGGCATTTAAATGATGTAATTGGATGTTTCCCTGTCACCCATAGCTTTGCATCTTCCCGCAGCACACCTAGAGTTCAGTGTTGTGGTTGGGAAGAAAAGAAGGAAGGAAGGAAGGAAGGAAGGAAGGAAGGAAGGAAGGAAGGAA
>NW_026590905.1:1481805-1485371 GCF_907164565.1 Psammomys obesus | reverse complement strand
GGAAGGAAGGAAGGAAGGAAGGAAGGAAGGAAGGAAGGAAGGAAGGAGGAAGGAGGAAGGAAGGAAGGAGGAAGGAAGGAAAGGGAGGCAAGCTGAAAACTAACCACCCAGCCATAGCTACCCTACCAAGCTGGGCTTCACTGGCCTCTTTTACTCTCAGACTTCAGAATCCAAGACTCTACCCCAAACAAGCATGGAAATCAGTTTGAAAGGAAAAGAAAATAATCAAATGTTTTTCAAAAAGAATCCTTGCTTTGAAAATTTTTTTATTTTTTTCTCTTTCTTTTCAACAACAACAACAACAAAAAAAATGGGCTAATTGGTTCCATCATGTACCATTCATGTGGCCACAGTGGCAATGCTTTCTTCTTTAGAATCACATACATACTTTTCCCTCACGGTATTAGGCACAGTGAGGGCAGGGGAGAGAAAGAGACAGAGAGACAGAGACTGAGAGACAGAGAAGGAGAGAATAACTTGTCTTACTCCCGGAATGAAGACCACGGAGAAGCAGAAAGCTCCAAGGATATTCTTTTTTTTTTTTTTCATTTCCTTCCAGTCCCCAAAGAAAAGCAAAGGCTCAACTCAAATAAAGCACAGACACTGGGGTCCCACAGAAGCTGATCTCTAGAGTCATCGGTCCTATTTCTCCTTCACACCACCAGCGGCTGCACAGCTGTTGCTCAGAACTCTAACCCCCATAGGAATAGGCTCCAATTCTTCATCACCCAGCATGGACCACACTTGACTCAGCCTGGGAGAGTGGCCCAGCGTCACTGCCCCTTTGAATCTAGAAACATCAGCGCAAAGGACCACAATCAGAATGGACTCAGGCTCCTGCCATGGGTACCAGGACATGCGCATCCAAACCCGGAGCCTTGTCTTTGGCTCTGTAGACATGAGGCAAGAACAAAGTGCAGGGCTTTCTGGTCCGCCTCCCAGAGACAGTCTCATTAAAGCTCCAAGTGCTGCTGGGTGGCAGGGAGCACAGCTCCACTCCCTGCAGGCCAAACTCAAAGGAAACTTTCATCCTTTGGGACAGGTACTTAGAGGGATGGTGCCGTCCTCCTGAAAGCCCATTTGGTTTTGATTCCCTCTGCAACAGGGCCTGCTTGGCCCAGCATTCTGCTTTCATCCCTGTGCTCCAGCCGGACATAAATCTAAACCAGAGCCCCCAGACGGCACATTTAACAGAGACTATATTTACCCATCACCAAATTGTCTTGACGTGTGCTTAATTACTTAAATGTCTTTAATCCCAAGCCTTTTCTTCTAACAAAATAGAAACCAGTTCAGCTGGTTGAATGATAAACCAGATGCTTACAACAAACACCATGGTCTGGCTCCGGTCAAAATAATTAAGACATCGTCTCCTAAGCGGGAGGGGAGCTGCCCAAAGCATACATTTGTTTCAATTCTCTGACACCAAGCTGTCCATGAAAACGTACCTCTATTAATCTGTAATTTTTCTGTCCATGGAAAGGCAATAATAACTTCCATATGAAGGAGCAAGAAAGGTGTTTGTCCTGTGATATGGTCAAGAAGGCTAGGGTTTCTTTCCACAGACAAGCACACTTTAAAGTTATTGCCTGATGGAGTACATCCAGGGCCCTTACAGTTGACCTTGGGAAATGTGACAATGATTAAGGAGGCATGGCGGGGCTCAACCAAGGGTGTGATCACTCACATGCTTCTCCCACTGGGCGGAACCTAACTTGTAAATATTGTTCATGTCTCAAGAGTGTGTGCATTAGCCATAATCTCTAGCTTGTGTGGGTAGATGCTAAGGAGAAGCTGAGGTGCTCCCTTCCCAGGGGCTTATGGGAGAAACCCAGGTAGTGAACGGGCAGGGGCTGGAGAGAAGGTTTGATGGCTTCAAGCTTGCACTGCTCTTACAGAAGACCCAAGTTCAGTTTTAGGACTCACATTTGATGACTTTTTTACTCTCTGTAACTCCAGCTTAAAGAGGTCCGATGCCCTCTTCTGGCCCCTGTGGACACCAAGTTCTCACTTTCTCAGCACCAGATCCTCTTGTTTTGCCTTTTTATACTAATATCAACCCCTCCAAAGATAAAGAGAAACAAAGCAGGGAGGTTGCTGGCTGCCTTAGCTAGAACATTGTAGGATTCATTTCTGTATGTTTCTCTGATAAAGCTTGGGAAATAACAAGAAGCAGGCTTTTTGTAGACAGGCTTGGTTTTCTTTGGGTACTTCTGGGAACCAAGAGGCAGAACTTTCCACAATGTTCTCCACATTCCTAAATGCCATTAGGTCAAGAAGCCTGGAATACCCTACCCCACTGTGCCTTTATCCTTTTATTTTCCGTCAGCTGACTTTAGGGTGCCTAGAGATCACCTGGGTAGATTACTGACAATGCACATCTTAAGACCTTGTTCCTGTAGATTTTAGTGCAACAAATCTGGCCCCTGGGGTTGTAACCAGAAAAGCAGGTAGCTCCGATGCCATGCAAGCGCTGCTGATCCTAGTCAACATATCCTGAGGTCATGTTGCAAAGAGCTAATATAGTAAGACAAACTTCTTCCAATTACCCTCATACGAATTTGAATCCTCCTAGTTGGCATTTCCCTTTCACTCTCCTCTGGAAGTCTCTCTCTGTGCATCTCGTGTAAAATACTCCCATCTCCAGGGCCTTTCTTTTCCATTTAAATGCATGTCTGCACATGACATGTCCTTTTTGTTTACTGGCTTATTTTCCACTTCCCTTCTCTAGAATGTCAACTCCCCCCTCCCCAAAAGGAATTTGTTTCTATTTAATTCACTACTATGTCATCCAGCTCTAAAATTTGAACGGCACATAGTAGGTGCTCAAATAGTTTTTGAATGAATGAAAGGGCCACCCACCTTCCAGTCCTCTAGGAAACCTTTTCTGATAACTTCCACAGTTGATTAATTGACTTACAGAAAACTAGAGAAGAGCCAAGAAAGCTCCGTCTATCTCTGGCCCTAAAAATCCCCCACTATGTGCCAGTCAGTAATTAGCTTCTGAAATTAGGTGACACTGGTTAGACTTGCGCCTCGTGGTGGTGCTGCTAATGGACCAAATGAACTGAAGATATAAAAGTGTTTTGAAAAACGTCCAGCTATACACATGAATTTTGGCTGCAATAAATGCCTGATTTGTTCAGAGATCTTCTACCTGCTTAGCTCCCACCACAGAACACCCAGAAGCAAGGGAAAGTATCTATAAACAGCTAATGCAGAGCTCATAAAACCTACCCCCCAATATGTGACTTATCCACAGGAGGGTCCTGGCAGCAACTCCTTCAATTTCTCTTTACTGGAATTTTAAGGAGCTTCTGTGCCTGTCTCCCAAATGGCACAGGAACACTGAAAAACAGCACAGCTTGGGAAGGGAGATCACCAGGTCAAGAATTCAAGAAATGAGCCTAATGGTCTTTTTGATAATCCACAAGAAAATAAACACACACACACATTCTCTCTTTCTCTCTCTCTCTCTCTCTCTCTTCCTTCCTCCCCCCTCTCTCTCTCCCTCTCTCGTACACATACACACACACACACACACACACACACACACACACACACAC
>NW_026590905.1:1443646-1481795 GCF_907164565.1 Psammomys obesus | reverse complement strand
CACACACACACACACACACACACACACACACACACACACACACACATTATATACGAAAAGGAGAAAGAAAACAAAATCAGTTCAAACAGCCGCTTCCTGTGACCTTCCAATAATCCTGGGGATTACCCTTCCCCAAAGCCCTAGCATTTAAGGACTTTCCATTTTATAAAGCAAACTCAGAATTGCCTGTTTAATCTTTACAAAAACTCTCAAAGATGAGTTTATGATCTCCATCCCACACAAAAGAAACCAGGTTGTAGAAAGGTTAAGTCACTGTCTGTGAACACAGTCAGAAACTCACCAGGGATCGCTATGGAACTAATAGGCTTGGCATTTTTAAAATTAATTCATTAGATAAAGTCAACTGAGGAGGATGTGCAAGGCAAGAAAGCTAGGTGCACAGGGGGGTGGGGGCAGAAATGATGGTTTCTACACATCTCCAGCACACACTGTCTGTGAGTCAAAGCCATGAGTATAGAGGCTAAGCAAGAAAGAGATTGAGGTCAGCGGACTCTCCAAAGAGAGCGTTGTGGGAGAACCAGCGGACTGGTGGTTTGATCTGGGAATGAGCAATGATAAGTTGGGGAGGTCGCAGCTCATGTTTTCACCTGGCCACCACATAAATCTCTGAGCGGTGCGTTACCATCAGGCTGCCCGCTTTAGTGTGTCCACTCTGAAGCGCTGAGGCTTATGCTCCAAAGGTACAGAAATCCTTGTATCTCCACCAGGTGAATGGATTCCACCAGTTACAGAGAAGAAAATGCTGGGTTTGAGAGAAGCACATTTGGACCTCACAGCCCTTTGCTGTATGCTCTTTATACTAGTCATTCTCCCTCTCTTCGGGGGGGGGGGGGGAGACAAGTTTCTTCATGCATGGAAGAAATGGCTAGACACACTTAAGACCTCTAAGATGCTTTTCATCCTATAAAATTTTCACAGTAACCTGAAAATTGGCCATGGTTACTTAAAGCAACTGGGTGCTGGTTAGTCTTGTCAACTTGATGCTTACAAGCTAGAGTCACCTGGGAAGAGGTAACCTCAGCTTGGGAACTGCCTCCCTCAGACTGGCCTGTAGTCCCATCTGCGGGGCCATTTTCTTAAGTGATAATTAATTGATGTTAGGAGGGCTGACCCTGTCGGTGTTACCATCTCTGGGCAAGCAAACCCAGGCTATCAAAGGCAAGGAGCTGAATAAGCCATGTGGAACAAACCAGTGAGCAATGTTCTTTCATGGACTCTGCTTCGGTTCTGCCCCCAGGTTCCTGCTCAACCTCCTGCCTCAGTTTCCCTCTTCCTGCCCATGTTGCTTTTGGTCATGTTGCTCATCCCGGCAACCAACAGAAAACTGGGACAAGGGAGTTGCAGCTGAAGGATAGGGATAAAGTGAAAAATGTGAGCAGAACTGGGAAGTGGAGGAAAGCCTTCAACTGTGAGCTGGAGGTCTGGGAGAGGTTTCATCAGCCTGGGAACCTCCTAAGCAGGCGGCAAAGGCATAGCGGGCCCCTCTGCTCTAGGGCCCAGACTGGCTGCTTCAGCTTGCAGCCCTGGTTTGCAGGGCGTGGGTCTACTGCTCTCCCGGTTGCCCACCAAGGAAGGTGTTGACAGGGCCGTCCCTGGCCCCTCACCACCTCATGGACCACCGCATGGGAGGGCTCCTTACCCATCGTGTTGTTGGCTCGAGAACAGGCTGTGCGCTTCAGAATCTCATGCACCTAAAAGGGAAGGACAGCAGGGCTATGATCGCCTGGATCACGTGCGTCACCACCCTGTGAGGCAGCCTGTCTGCGACAGAGGCACGGGCCTCATTTGGAGGGAGGGGACGCCAAGCATGTGCGGAGCTCATGGCCTACTTGTCAAACCCATTCAAGTGTAAGCATTTTGAGGAGGCAAAGAATTTAACCCCTCACACGCACCCCTCATCCCATCCCACCCTGAAGAATGAATCAATAAAAGGCTATAAATTGGCTGCAGTTGACAGAAGGGAAGAAAAGCAGAGGCAGCCTGCAACACAAGCACCCTTGAGGGCCAGGAAAGAAGAGAGAGAGAGAGAGAGAGAGAGAGAGAGAGAGAGAGAGAGAGGGAGGGAGGGAGGGAGAGAGAGAGCCTGTAAACACTTGCACTCATGCATGCACCTCAGGGAAGGTGGGACTCCCTTACAAGGCGCCTCCTCCACCAGTCAGAGGTGTGGGGTGGCTAGGAGAGCCTGAGGGGATGCTGAGAGGGCACATGGCATATGCAGTCAGGTGCAGAGGGGCCTGAGCCAACTCCAGAAGATCTGGTCCTCTGTTAGTAGCACTCTGTCAGAGAGAGGCCTAGGGGGCTTCTGGAAGACAGTGAACATGGCAGTGCCTGGTGCAAAAGAGTACGCCCTATCCTACCGTTCTCATTTGCCCAACCTGTTCCTGAGTTCCCACCCTGCCTGGTCACAACTGCTTTCTCCCACGGCAGAGGTGGGCAGTCTGCAGGCCTCCTGTTCTGTTGCAGCTCAAGTCTCACAAGCCTAAAAGAGCTAGAGAACTCTTGCACCATCCAGCTTGCCATGGGGACTAACTCATATGGAGGGGTGCTCTTTTCAGAGAAACTGAGGCTCTCTCAATTCCTGGCTCAGTGATGGCCATCTAATGACTTCCTTTTGAGACCCAAGCCTCAGCCAGGCCAAGCAAGGGCATCCTATCTGAAACAAAGGAACAAATAAATGGGCCAACAAAGATAGGGGCACAGGAAACAGTCACAAATGCATGCAAAAGAGACATCAATCAAAAGGCCACGGTGGTCAGGATGAAACCTAAGGCTCTATTTTGCCCTTCTCATGCTTTGGGGGTAGATAAAGAAAAGGAGGAAGCATAGAAAAGGAAGCTTCTTGAAGGAGGGATGAGTGAGGAATGTGTTTCATCATCATTATTCGCACTCCCATATTCCAGCCCCAGACCTAGAGGGAGTGGTAAATAAATAGTTTCCAGCAGAATGGGGCTCAAGAGTGTTTAATTCTGCTTCTAATACAGCAGTAATTCAATAGCGATAATAATTAGGAACAGCATTTATATGGCATTGTATTATTTTACAAGCACTTTGCAATAATCAGTTAATCTCCACACCCTGTACCTCCTCCTTTACCCCCAGTGTGGGGGCCAAGTGATGTTGAGAATTAATTGACTTATAATAGCATCAAAGAGAACAGGAAGTTTACACCCTTTTCCATAGGAAGGGAAAAGAAATCATATGTCCACTTTTTGATCCTTCCTAAGGCATGGCATGAAGGGACCAGAGATGTGTTTGTTTGTCCCTGTGTCTTGGTAATGCTCAGTGACTTTGCTCCCTAATCCTTTTACCCTCCTTATCACCAGGTGACTTGGAAAGTCTTTCTCGGTCTCCCTCCCTCCTTGATTCAGCACTGGAAATGTAAGCTCTTTCCTAAGGAACTTTTCTTGTACACTTCCCTTATGGGAATAAGTTCTAGCATTTTTCTGGCTCCTCTTGCCTTCCTCTGCCAACAGGCTATGTGTTCTCTAGAGTATTAGAGAATAAACTGAGGGGCAAATGAAGATACCCTATGTCTAGAAATGGGGCCACAAGAACAGACACAGATTCTTATTAAAATCAAACATCCAACACAATTAAAAATTTTGGTATAAAAGAAAAGAAAGGAAAAAGAAAGAGTGAAGAGGAAGGAGAGATGGAAAGAAAGAAGAAAGAATGGAAGGAAAGACAGAAGAATAGACAAGCTACAGTCAGGAATGCTGACTGTTTCATTACTGGGTACGCTGGCTAATTAGCATTTCCTGTGAAATAAATTTACATGAGTTCTTGCTGATGGGGTTGAATGAGAAAAAGTTCACAAAAAGGCACACTATCCCAGCAACCAGGACTACTTCTAGTCCTGTTCAGCCACTAACAATCTATATATCTTTTTCTAAGGTATTGTTTC
Source organism: Psammomys obesus (assembly GCF_907164565.1). Taxonomy (NCBI): domain Eukaryota; kingdom Metazoa; phylum Chordata; class Mammalia; order Rodentia; family Muridae; genus Psammomys; species Psammomys obesus. Next base: position 1,477,870 of record NW_026590905.1, on the reverse strand, counting down.
TTAGAGCCTCAGTTTCTTTATCTGTAAACCAAGGGGTTACCCTAACTCGTGTCAAGTTTTGTAACATCCCCTGATTCTGTGATTCTAAGAAAAGTCTGCAAGAGAGTTCATAAGCCGCAACACCCCCTCGAGCCTTAGCAAAGGAACTTATTTGCTCTTTCTTGCACTAATGAGATGGGAAGCTCTTGGATGCCTTCCAGTCGCTAGGCAACTCCAAGCAAATAATGATGAGAGATAGCCAGGAGGGAAAGGAAATGCCCTGCCAACCACATACCCAGCCATTCCCAAAACCCTTTACTAACGCCCTTTACTTACAATGCGGCTCCGGGTGGCGTTGTCAAAGAAGGTGTCCTTTTCCTGGATATTGTACCTAGAGGATTCAAGAAAGCAAAAGGTGAACCCATTTCACTACCTCACCCTGACACCACTGTCCACACAGCCCAGGGCAAACCTTTAGGAAGCAACATGGCAAAACACAAAAGTTCTCACATACTCAAGCCAAAACGGCATGGGTGGCTTGTTTCGACCCAGGAATTCTGAAAACTCATTGTTGGAGATTGATCATAATGAAAATAAATGAGCAGAAGAAAAATATCATAAAAAGATCCAGTGCAAAGCTGTTCAACTTCAAAATTGATATGAAAGATTGCTATGAAAGAGTTGAAAATTGTAATTATGAAAAGTTTGTGATAGAAAACATTATACCATGACAGGTTTTCAAAATTAAAGCACATGGGAAATACACCCATGCCTGGACAAAGACAGTGAAAATTCAGGTTAAGGGGGGAGCCTAGTTTGGAGACATTGGGATTATAACTATTTGTCTTTCAAAATTCCATTTTTATTCTCACTGTCATTCCATTTGTAGATACGATACTCAATTATGAAAGTCCTGTAAGTGTTCAAACACTGAACAACAACAACAACAAAAGGCACTCAAAAGACAGTCAATGGGATCCAGAGTTCCAGGGCAGCCTGGGTTACACAGCAAGAACCTGGCTCAAAAACAGCAACACAAAGTTCCACAGCACCTGTGGAATGCTCCCCATGTCAGGGTCATTACCGAGGACATAGATTACTGGACCTTCTCCTTACTCTGCTGGGAATCATCAGTCACATGAGTCAAAATGACTGATGCAGAGTAAAGCAAGATGCTTGTGTAGGCTGTGGTTATGCAGGGTCAAAGACAAAGATCTGACTTCTTCTGATTGATAAGAACAGAATCTTATAGGGGAAAAAAATACCTGGCTGCTAACTGGCTTTAGAGGAGAGTAGAAGTGAAACACAGAAATGTATTGGAGATTGCTGATCAGAGGTCAGAGTTTACATGGATGAAAGCCGGGGGTGGGGGTGGGAGGAGCATGGAAAAAGCCAAAGACAAAAAGAGCAGCAGATTCACAATCTGTGGACCCTTGTGTGATACACTGATCTGCCGAGCAAGATATGAAATAGTGCCCTGACTGTCATGGAAATAATCAGTCACTTTCTCATTGGATTTGCCTGGTACTGTAAATCTAGACAAAAGCTCACAGCTGGAAAGGTCCTATTCCCTATGGTAACCTACTAGTCTTTCTTTGCTAAAAGGACATATTAACAAACTGCCTTCTAAATATTTGTTTTATATGCAAGATTAGGGCACTTTCAGTTTTGGTCAGAGAAGCTTCTTTTTGTGGTAAATGTGTCAAGAATAAGTGGTTCTTGAATGCTTACCCCTAAACAGAACATTTATATCACCCATTCTAAGGCTCTGAGAATTGAGAAAGAGGAGGAGAAAAAGGAAGAGGAGGAGAAGGAGGAAGAGGAGAAAGAAGAGCAGGAAACACTGTAGTAACTACAGGGGTAGGAGAAATAATCTTATGAACATTATATGGTCATTCGCTGCGCCCCTGAAATCAGAGTAGCTGTAGTTACCTGCACAAGATGGGCCCGGGGACCCTCATAAGTGACATTCCATCATAGATAGGAGAGGAGTTTTAGAAGCCTCGCCCTTCCCAAGAAGCCATTATTTGCTACTGGAAGTGGGGGGGTCGTTTTCTTCAGTGGTACAACTGCTGGTTAATTGCCCATACTTTATTATATAACTCATGGCCCCTACCTGTGAAAACTCAGTGTGTCACAAGAAAAGCAAACAAACAAGAAAAGATACAGAAGTATGAAAGAAGCTTATTGGGACGAAGAAAGGTCTCAGCAGAAATGGGAGAAAGATAAAATAAGGTAAAGAGCAGTATATATGTTCAAACTGCATTATACACATGCTTGAAGAAGGGGTGCCATGCCTGTTCTCGCTGTGTCGCTTAACATCTGTGTGAGCCTGGATTGGCCTTAAAATTTGTTTTCCTCTTTGGAGCAGAGGGAGAGTTCTAAGGTCACAAAGGCGGGTGGGGACTTGCTGTGGAACAGCATATGCACATTCAAAGAATTGTTATCAGTCATGGCAAGATAGTGGGACGTATCCTCTAAAGCTCACAGAGACACTGCTGAAACTGAAGGATCTTTCTGTCTTCTTGGGCCTCTACACCCCTTCTTTGCCTTACACGCTCAATTCTCATCACACCTGATAGCTACAGGTTTTCACCTGAGCTCCTAGTGCATGGCTTAGGTTGCTGCTTTCATTTCCTACCTCCCTATGGCCATTCCTTCTATAGCTTTCCCAAATGGTCATGCCTGCAAAGAGATTTTTATTCACTCTTCCTGGGTGGGGACAGCATTTCCACAGAACAAGGGGAGCCTGAGTAGGCGAAGGGTACATACAAATCAAGAATCTACCTCCACCATTTCTTTGTTTTATCATGTATTGGGAAAACCTAACCAGATAAACTTGGCAGAGGGCCTTCACCACAGAAAGAAAGCATTTTCCTTCTTGTGGAGTTTTACAGTTCAGGCCTGGCTGTCCCCTGGCTCTCCATCTAGCCTCTACAGTGGCCAAGAAGCAGACAGATGTTCCTGCATGAATGTCCAGGGCTGTTTGGAAAAGCTTCATGAGGGAAGGGCAGTCAGAAGCACAGGAACTATCTCCCCTGGAGAGCTGCCTCCTCTACCTGGATCCCAAGCCCCAGGGTCATCATTTCCCAAGCCTTAAGCCTCAGGCACAAAATAACACTGGAGGTCCTTCACCAGACCCTCTCATGTGCCTGCCCTAGTGGCTCCCATACTCACAGGTACATTTTTTCCCTGGAGAATGGGTAGGAGAGGTTTTTCATCCTGTTGTTGCTGTGTTCGGGAACTCTAGGCTGCAGCGGAGAGCTAAGCATCCGCAGAATGGCACTGAACTTCTTCGTGATGCTGCCTCCGGCTTTGATCTCGTACATCTATAAAAAACAAAGCACAGCACACCACCTGAAACACTTGAGGAACAGCAAGGGGCATAGGTCCCCGAGGGAAAGACTCTGAGTGAAAAAAGGGGGATGGAAGGAATAAGGAGCAGGGCTTTTTTTTTTTCTCCTCCATTACTTTTCAAAAGCCTCTCTCAGCCATGTGCTATTGGAGGTAGCCAGTACAAGGAAACATGCAGATTCCAAACTTTCTACCTGACTGTCCCAACATCTTACAGAAACCACAGGCTTACCGTGACAAAATGGCCATACCTCCATTGGATAAATGCGTATAGAATTATAGGAAAAAAAAATACTGGGTTCCTGACACCAGTGGCTCTGATTCCACACAGCCCAGCTAGATATTACATTAAGGATCCAAAAGGTGATTGCTGTTGTGCAGGGATGGCTGGTCAGGGAGCTTGGGGATGCTCCTGCCTCCTCTGCACTGAGGTTTCAGTGCATGTCATCATATTAAGCTCTTTGCATGGATGCTGGGGATGGAACTTGGGCCCCTGTGCTTGCATGGCAAGCACTTTATCAACTGAGCTATTGTCCCAGCCCCCACAAATACTAAACATTCAATGAGATCTGTCCTGACTAAGGTACAGACATACTATTATGATGATCACTAATAGATATAGCTCACATGGTGAGGGTTTTTTTTTTTTTAATGTGGCAGATACCACTTGTAATGTCTACATTTCAAATTTTATTTTTTTAAACATTTATTTTATTTTTTTATTATTAGTTACATTTTATTAACTCTGTATCCCAGCTCTATCCTGTTACCTCATTCCCTCCCAAACCTTCCCTCCCTCATCTCCTCCCTGCCCCTTTCCAAGTCCACTGATTGGGAAGGACCTCCTCCCCTTTCATCTGACCCTGTTTTATCAGGTATCTTCAGGACTGGCTGCAAAGTCCTCCTCTGTGGCCTAGCAGGGCTGCTCCTCACAGGACAGGAGCCTACTGCAGAGGGCCTCTGAAAGACTCTACCTAGCAGTGTATCAAAGCAGATACTAAGACTCATAACCAAGCCTTCAGCAGAGTGCAGGGAATCATATGAAAGAAGGGGGAGTTAGTATGACGTGGAAAGGATAGGAGCTCCACAAGGACCAAATATATCTGGGCACAGGGGTCTTTTCTGAGACTGACACTCCACCAAGGACCATGTATGGATATAACCTAGAACCTCTGCTTGGATGAAGCCCGTGGTAGCTCAGTAACCAATTGGTTTCCCATAGTAAAGGGAACAGGGACTATTTCTGATAGGAACTCAATGGCGGGCTCTTTGACCTCCCCACCCCCCAAATTTTGTTTTTTATTTCAATGTTTGTTTTTTTATGGGTGTTTTGCCCGCATGTGTGTCTATGCACCATGTGGGTACCTGGTACTCACTGAGGCCAGAAGAAGGCATCAGATCTCCTGCATCTGAAGGTTGTGAGTGTGGTCATAGGGATTGAATCAGGCCCTCTGACAGAACAGCCAGTGGGCTAAATCTCTAAGCCATCTCCCCAGTGCGCATGACAGCCTTTAGACTTCCAGGTTCACAGATGCAGTAATTTGAAGCATAGATGCCATAATTCAGAAATGCGGTATTAATGATGGATACAAGTTCTACACGGGTAATTCTCCTTTTAAGATACAGCATTCATTCCTACTCCTTCCTCAAACCTCGCTGGGCTTTGGAGCCACCTGATTAGCAAAAATGTGAGAGAAGGGACACTGGCCACTATCCTATAAGTTTAGTAGCCTTCCCTCCCATGTCCTAAAATGTTCTGAGAGTCCCCATTGAGGGAAAAGCACTTGGCCAGACTCCCTTCAAACAGCAGATATGGAAACAAACCCCCTTGAACCCCAAGCCACCCAGAGACCTCAGCTGCCACCAAGTAGAGTCAAATGATCCTGACCTTGCCTCTGCTCAAGTTACTGACCACAAAAAGCCACTCCTGCCTACTAACTTTGGCTACTGTTAAGCTACTAAAATCGGGTTAATTTTTCATGCTGCCGTGGATGAATAGAACAAGAGCCAGTACCCAGATATTCTGACTTAAAAGTCTGCCTTCTTCTCTGCCATGATATTCTCTAGTTGCTGAGAACAGTCATGAGGTGGTCCAAGATAAAGGCAGCCAAAGGTGAGCAGATGATCTCTGAGGCTCCAAGAAAGGTGGCAACACACTTTCAGCTGAGCAATCTGAAAAGTGTGTCACTGGTGTGTGTGACGTATGCTTCAGCTGGCTTCTTGCTCATATTGTAATGAGAATGATAGGCTGTGGGAGGGAGTCTTCCAAGCCAATAGCTGACCTAGAACTGCTTATTTCTTCTGAGGAGTTTATATGTATTTTCCGCTTAAAAATTAGCACAGTCCCCCTATTTAAAAAAAAAAAATCATAGGAAATTATTAGCTAGATGGTAAAGTTTTTTTTTTTTCCTTTTTGATCCAGTCTTATCTTTTTCTCCTGAGGAACTCTCTGTTAATAGTTTACAGTATATTTCGTCCAATCTTCATATATGTGTGTGTGTGTGTGTGTGTGTGTATGTATGTATACATATGCATGTATATATAGTACATACATACACACACATCACATTCATACTCACTGAGACTCTTCCATTTCCCACCATGAAAGAATAACAGAGACTAGTCCTGAGAAAATTTAAATATGCAGACAAAAATGCAAGATACAATGGTTTTCCAGAGAGTGGACATCAGGCAACAGAGGGAGAAAACAGACAAGGTGGGTCCCAGGGTTGTTCCAGGTCCCTTCCCTGAGAAGTCAGGGGAAACAAGTAGATCTCTCAGGGAATCTGTAACTCAGATTCCCTGAGTTACAGAGGCAGGAATATAAGCCTAGGGAGATCAAGACAAGAATCCATAAGAGAAGATGCAGCTCAGAGCACCACGGTGCTCTACTGAAGGTACCCCTTGAGCCTCATAGGTGTGGAAAAAAAAATGGCTCCATATTAGAGAAAGTGCCGTCTGGCAGGATGGAGAATGGCACCTATTTCCACAGGCCAGATGGGAAAACACTCTAATTCTTGGGGCATGGAGCAAACACTGGTTGACTTGGAAGTGGTGGGTAATGAGGCTTGGACTGAGTTCCTTCAGACCCACCTAACAGGTCATAAAAGAGGAAACTAGGCTAAGTAGCCCTGAAAATGTTTCCCAAGTCTAGCATAGCTGTGACTCAAAATATTTAAGGACAAGAAGCATACATTCATGGCACAAGCATTTCCGGCCATCTCCCAGAGGTCCTGAACTCAATAGTTAATGGTGTCAGGTGCTGGCAATGTGCAGGGATGACAAGAACTCGAACAATGACCCTGCCCCTTGCAGCTTGCTTGGCAGCTCATGCGGCACCAGAACCGTGAGCAGCTTCTCATCAGAACCCATGAAGACCCTGCAAGCCCTACCAGCGAGGAACGGGACCACCACCTCACAGATGAGAAAAGCAAGGCTCAGGGGTACAGGGAATTGCCAGAGTTAGACATAAAATTGAGCCTAAAACCCAGGTCTCCTGGATGCCCTCTCTAGGACTCTTCTTTTACCTAGACAGCCTTCCATCCTCAGCAAAGCCCCATGGTCTGCCCCAGATGAGAAAGCATGCTAGAATGCCCCCTTTCAGCCCAGTGGCCTAGGGTTTCATTTCACCTTCCCAGAAAGACACTCAATGCTCTTTATTATTAATAATAATCAGCAGTGGCATCATTATTACTGTTATTCTTGGACATCAGAGGATGATGAACATCCTCGGAAATGGCGAGACACATGTTAACCAGCTGCTCCCCATTAGGCCTCCCTGGGTACACGATGCGCCTCCCTGGGTACACGTTTTGCCTTTCATGTGTTTAAAATCATAAATAATCGTTAAAGTATGTTGCTCTTATTTTTTATTCCTGGGCTCAAATGTGGTTCTCATAAAAGCTTGCTTTGGCCCCACTGTCACAGTCTAAGGGGTTCACTGAGATTTCTTTTGTCTTACTTCTTTCTTCCTCCTAGTCTCTCTCCATCTCCCCCCCCCATGGGGGCACATCAGTGTGGTCCCAAGGCTGATTTGTTTCCTCTCTGCATTAAAATCATGTGCTTTCCTGAGACACTGGGAGCTAAGGTTCTAGTGGTCTCTATCTTGGACAACAATCAAGTCATTGTCCCCACTTTACAGATAAGAACATTGCAAGTATAATGAATATACATCGAGGACCCCCACCAAAACAAGAAAAATTTATAGCAAGACAAAATATAAATGCTCCAGCCCCAATGATCCCTCGCTCACTTTTCTCTACAGTGGCCTGTGAGGAGCTCTCTCTGCAAATGGCAGGACAGGTCAGGCAGCAAGATTATAGGCCAGTGATAAAGATGGGTACTGCCCCACCTGGGCAGAAGGAAAGTCAGTCCACCTGTCTCTCTGCCTGTTAGTTTTTCCTCAATTAGCCCAACACCTGTTGTCAGGTGTTCAGCTGTCACTCTTTCTAGCATCTCTCTCATCTCAACAGAGTGTCTGAAGGTTACCTCATGCCTTCAGCTCCCTTTACCAAAAGCTGCACCAGGCAGAGAAGTGAGACACACAAGATGACATGGGGACACGGGCATGAGGTGAACAAGGAGGGAAGGTTAGGCAGCCAGAGAAGAGGAAGCCAAGCAAAGATTTGTAGACCTTGCCCACTGCTTTCGGTGTTAGACTCAGCATGTGCTGCTCCAGGTCTGAGGAGTTCCAGGCTGCTAAGCCTCTGTCCTCACTCACTGCCCATAAGCACATTTGTCTGCGCATGTGAGTGCTAAGCTGTCCCCTCCCCCCACCAAAATGGAAGCAACACCAGGAGCTGAGAAATTGAGTTGTAAACCTGAAGCCAGAAGGGAGGTCTTGGTGGGCATACCCAGAGACTGAACAGCACCTCACCTCTCTACCTATGCCTACAGGTTGCATTTCCTGTAGGTAGCGACCATGTAGATCATGACATGCTGACAAAAAAAAAAAAAAAAAAAAAAAATCCTTCTCTGTTGTCTGATTCTGTATTAGTTTATGGTCTTTATTTCTGTTGTCAGCATGTCCTCTACACATGAATGAATGTTTGCTGACTTTTAAATATTGGGATAAAATCCAAGCTTTTTAAATTACATGGCTGACAAGGGCTGGGCCTCCAGGCCTTTCTCCCTCTCATTCTCTTCCGCTCACAGTCTGTGCTGTACCCACACCCATTCTTCTCAGCTCCTCTCCCAGGCAGGAGTTTTTGACCTTGAGAGCTGAGGATGTATCTTTCCCTCTCTGGAAATGTTCTCATTTGCCCTCCCAACTTACCAACTCCTGCCCAGCCTTCAGAGATGAGCTTAAATGCTCACCCACCCGCATCCAAACAAGTTTCCTCCCGTGGGCTCTTATTAAACGCCCCTCTTGTTTTTCTCTTGGTGGCTTTCAATTTACAACTAGTCATAAAATGCTGAATTCTCACCACATAAAAGCCGCCAGGGCCAGAGGACACAGTGACTACTGCATTGGCAGAGCATCTAGCGTATACTGATTTTCAGAGATTTTCATCTGACGGGTGGATGATGAAGGATGGAGAATGGATAGATGAATGGAGGATGGACCAGAACAGACAGAACAAGTAAAGCTGTGGTGGGAAATTAATTTCTACATCAAACGTGACAGAATCTGCTCAGAAATCCCTGGTTATGGTATGGACATTGATGTCCGCAGAAGAAGCCACTTCATGCTTGGGGTAATAAACATGTGGTTCAGGTTTCTCCTTGCCCCCTAGTCAGGAGATAAATGGAGCTGAAAGTACCACTGTGATTTTGCACCTGAGCTTGACACTTCAGTTCCAGTTGGTAGAGAGCTGATAAATGGATAAGGATCGCCCAAGAAAAGGATAACAGGGGTAAGGGTGCTGATGTTGGTTTTCATGGTGGAAGTATGCCCACCACAGCCTATTCCAAGCGGCCGATTGCACAACAATAGCTTACAAACCTCTCAAAAATATAACAGTCCATTTCAGGAGCCATTAGGAGCCAGTCTGTCTCTGAAAAAGCTCACTTTGAATAGGAGTTCGTCCAGGAGTCCCAATACAGGAAGTGCAGGAAACTGATGCCCCATCCCTTACCCTCTGCTTCTCCACCATGCTGACTCCTTTCCATATGGTCACAGACATGCTGTTGTTCTTCACTGTCAGCCTGACTGGCGTGGGACTCACCTAGGAAACACACCACTGGGTGTGCCTGAAATGGTGCTTTCAGATAGACCTAACTGAGAAGGGGAGAACCACTGTCGATGTGGACATAGGCTTACTGAGGCCAAGGACCTCTAGGTGACCTAAAACAAAGACATCCACCCAAGCTGCAACTTCCTCTGCCTTCTATTTCCTGGTCTGCCTGAATGAGAGGATTCCTGCCCACACAGACTCTGCTATACCTTTTGCCACCATGATGGGCAGTTTCCTCTCAAACTGTAAGCCAAATAAGTCCTTCTCCCACACATTGCTCTTTTCTGTCAGGTTCTTTACCATGGTGACAAGAAAAGAGACTTTAAAAGAAAGCATGGCCACCCTGGGTTCCCTGATTTTAAGCCTTCTACTGGACCACATGTCCTGATTTACTCTCTTTGTGCTTGCCTTATTGCTAACAGCTCCATCTCTCTCAAAACTGACCTCTTATGGATCTGATGGCCAGCCTGCCCACACACTCCACTCTTAGCCCTGCTATCAGCCTCTTGTCCAGGTCCCAGCCCCTGCCAGGTGCCCAGCTTGGCACGGAACTCACTATATAGCCTACGCTGGCTTGAAACTCACAACAATCCTGCTTCAGCATCCTGAGTGCTAGAGTCACAGGGCAGGGGCCACCACACTGGCTCATCTCCATGTTCCTAACTACCACACTGGCTCATCTCCATGTCTCCAGTTCTTGGGTCAAGCTCCTCCACTCACAGTCCTCTGTCATTCACAGGGTCATGGCATATCCACATCCCAGCTAGGCTTCTTCCTCAGAGCCGTGGCACGTGGGTGCCGCCACTCTCAGCCTGCCCCCTTCTGACGTTGAAGCAGAGAAGCATGGCAGAAAACAAAAGGGACCTTCAAACGTCCTGCACTCTTTCCAGCTATTTCTAGTCATCAAAGAGCATGCACCAAAACATCCATAGAGAAATCAAGTCTGAGCCTTCCCCCTGCAGGGTGCTTATACTAAAAACAAGTGGTTGATAATGGGGGACAGCAAAAGGACAGCCCTTCCTCGAGCCCTCCCTATATAAACAGCTACAGGTCTGGTTCACCTAAAAATCATTCATGATGATAATAGAATCTGTCCAGAGACACATTCCAAAGGCTAGATAGACAGTGAATTCTCTCCCCACAACCAAAATTTTACATGTTTCTTTTTTTATTATTAATTACAATTTATTCACTTTGTATCCCACCTGTAGCTCCCTCCCTTGTTTCCCCCCCAATCCTGCCCTCCCTCCCTCTTCTCCACCCTTGCCCCTCCCCCAGTTCACTGATAGCGGAGGTCCTCCTCCCTTTCCATATGATCCTACCTAGTCTATCAGGTCTCATCAGGAGTGGCTGCATTGTCTTCCTCTGTGGCCTGGTAAGGCTGCACCCCCTTGAGGGAGAGGTGATCAAAGGGCAGGCCACTGAGTTCATGTCAGAGATAGTCCCTGTTCCCATTACTAGGGAACCCACTTGGACATTGAGCTGCTATGGGCTATATCTGTGCAGGGGTTCTAGGTTATCTCCATGCATGGTCCTTGGTTGGAGTATCAGTCTCAGAAAACACCCCTGTGTGATTTACAAGTTTCTAACTGCAATAAAAGTCATGGAGTTTCTGTTGATATTGTATCTTATTTTATTTGGGGTTTTGGTTTTTTTGTTTTTTGTTTTGTTTTGTTTTGTTTTTTGAGGTCTCACTATGTAGCCCAGCTGCCCTAGAACCCATGATTCCCTTGCCTGCTCTTCTGTACTGACTGGCTTTATGTCAATTTGACACAAGCTAGAGTCATCAGAAAAGATGGCGACTCAAATAAACTGTCTCTACAAGATTAGGCTTTAGGCAAGCCTGTAGGGCAGTTTCTTAATTGGTGATTAATGGGGAAAGGCCCAGCCCATTACAGGAGATGCTATTCCTGCTCTGATGGTCCTAGGTTCTGTAAGAAAGCATACTGAGCACCTCATGAGGAGCAAGTCAGTAAGGAGCACCCTCCATGGCCTCTGCATCAGCCCCTGCCTCCAATTTCCTGCCCTATTTGGGTTCCTGTCTGTACATTCTTCAATTATAGACTATGATGCAGAAATTTAAGACAAATAAACCCTTTCCTCCCCAACTTGCTTGGTCGTGGTGTTTCATCACAGCAATGATATCCTAAGACACTTCAGGTGCTATGACTCCAGATGTGGACCACTGCACCCAGGTCCCCTGACTTTAACTTTCTGGATTTAAACAGATCACCATTCGATGAAGGAACTAATTGTCAAGTAATGCGGGTGGCTGCTACAACTGAATTTCACTTGACAGGAGACAGGTATGAACTTAGACACCTATTTTTATATAGACAGACTCTCCTAAAGATCAGACTAAAAGAAGGTCCTGGGGCTGAGGGAGCAAGAGTCATTGGGGCAATTGATAGTTCAATTGATCTAGAGCATACTGAGCAACTATTACTTCAATGGCATACAATTATTTTCAGGAAATGCATAAGAAACGTGAGTTCCTGGTCTGAGATATTTAGAGCACAGGTGAAACCCAAGCATAACTCCCTAAAGCCTCTGGAAACAAAACGCCAATTGGTAAGGCAAACATTGCGTATATAGTGACTAAGAATCCAAGAAAGGAGAGATGGGTTCAGGCTGAAGAAACAAAGGAGGATCAATAAGGGATGGAGATGAGCTCAGGTGGTTTATTCAGGGAAGAGTAGGAAGCCATTATAAGACCTGGGACAAGTGCTCTTGGGAAGGACTATCTCATAGAAGAAAAAGAAGGAAGCCAGTTGGTGTTCTAGAAAAGTCTACATCAAGGAGATTTTGTAGACCCCAGAGAGAGGCCTGGTTGGAAGAAGGGCAGTACAGGTGGGCAGAACTCAAAGAAGGACCAGCAATGCCATCAGGGCTAGGGATCTAGCAGCTGCAGGTATAGGTCAGGCAGCTAGGCTAGGTGGGACAACTCACTACAGCCCAGAGAGAGAGCAGAGAGCCATGTGTAGGACAGCTGGATCCAGGAGAGTGTAAGTGAGGGACCCCTAAGAGAATCTGTCCAGGCCTCAGGCCTCTCCTCTAAGCAACAAGAGTAAAAGCCCCACCCACCCATAGCTCCATACCACACTGCTTCAGGGCATTAGCCGAGCTTCCACAGAAAAGAATGTGAAGCACGATGGAACCACGTCTCTCCTGTCTACAAGCTTCAATTAGCCAGATAAAATGCAACAGTAAATGCTTCTTGAGTATGTTGGATCATAGAAATGTTTCATTGTATAAGCCAAGTGTACTAGTCATAATAAACCCCGAAAAGTGCCCTTCCAGATGAGACTGCACAATCTGACCCAAAAGCATAAGGAAATATTATATTTACATTTCAGCTGACTTACTCATTTGACCATGAAATTATACCTGTGACTACAAGTCTTGATTTTAAGATACTTCATCCCGGATCACCATTATTCAAAGTGGCTTCAGGAAAAATTCTTCTCAAAGTCAAGGGTGGCAATAAGAAAAATTGGACAAGCTTTAAAATATACAAATGCCTTTATCTGGAAAAGCAAAGGCTTTTACCGATCAATCTACTGGTTGTCTTTGGAAATATGAGTAAGAATGGAAAAGAAATGTTAAATTAAATAAGCCTCGCTTGTTGGTGTTATGCACACTGAGTCCTTTCCACTACCCCTGTCAGAACCTCCTGACTCATCTAAAAGCAATAGAAGAATATAGAGAAGTGGCAAATAGAAAGATCTATAAACAAAGAGCTCGCCATCCTACAGCAGACTCAAAGGCAGGCAGTGGAGAAGACCTTCAAGGCCATCTTAGATGTTGTCAAACAGATTTTGGTATGCAGAGCAAGTCAACAGGTCCACCTAAGGTCCCTGTACTGAGCTGTTTGCTGACTGCTTCCTGACAGAAGGATATGGTCACTTCAAAGGACTGCCATCACAAGCTGCTACAAGCCACGTGACTTGAAATAACCGATATTGTTCTCCTGTATTATAGAGGCAACAAGTCTGAAATGAAAGTGTCAGGGGCTGTGCCAATTATAAAGATGCTAAGGGTGAGGTTTTCCATAGCGTTCCCAGCTTCTGATGTCAGCAAGTATTCCCTGACTTGACTTTATCACTCAGTCTCTGCCTCCTCTATGTAGCCCTCTCCCCTCAGGCTTTGTTCCATATCATCTTGTGCCTTTCCCTCCTAAGAACATTAGATTTAGAGCTCACACTAGATCAAGAATGACCTTCTTCTAAAATCTTTGCTTAATAACATCCATGCCAAATGCACCACATTCACAGGGTCCAAAGCCAGGACTGGGGTATACCTTTTCTATGCCATTGCAAAGGTCTATAATCCTAAGGGATTTAAAATACAGGTCTTGGAGGGGACGGGAACTCCACAAGGAGAGCAACAGAACAAGATAATTTGAACACAGGGAACTTCCCAGAGACTCATACTCCAACCAAGGACTATTCGTGGAGATGACCTGGAACCCCTGCACAGGTGTAGCCCATGGCAGTTCAGTGTCCAAGTGGGTTACATAGTAATGGGAAGAGGGACTGCCTCTGACATAATCTGATTGGCCTGCTCTTTGATCACCTCCCCCTGAGGGGGGAGCAGCCTTACCAGGCCACGGTAGAGGACAATGCAGCCAATTTTGATGAGAACTGATAGACTAAGATCAGAAAGGAGAGGAGAACCTCCCCTATCAGTGGACTTGGGGAGTGGCATGCATGCAGAAAGGGGAGATAGGGTGGAATCGGGAGGGGAGGAGGGAGGGGCTTATGGGGGGATACAAAATGAATAAAGTATAATTAATAAAAAATTAAAAAAAAAATACAGGTCTTGGGACATTTTGCTTCATGGACTGATCTGTGGGGTGTCCAGATATTTAGTCAAACAGTTTTGTGGATGTATTTGTGAGGAACCTTTGGGGATAAGATGAGCATTTGACTAGGTAGACCAGTACACTAGGTAGACCAGTAGGCTTCCCTCCCTAATGTGGTCTGAACAGCCTGTAGCTGACATTTACTGCTTTGTGGGTTCTTCTTTCACCGTTGTCCACCTCCTTTCCACCCTTTCAACCCCTAACACTAAATATGAGAGAAAAAAGATAGAGAGGAAAGGGGGTGGTGTTATCATTAGACTACTTTCTGCTGATTAGGGCTGTTGAGCTCCTTGGGGCAAGTTTGATCTTCACTGTCAGGAATATCTAATTTTTTCTTTTTTCTTCTTTGGGCATGACCTCTTTACAAACCATGACCAACAGCTTCCAACCACTGACCAGTGACCCACTATCGGGGCTCTAGAATTTATCTATCCTCTCAAAAGTCTCCATAATTCTACATATCACACACTCACAGAAACTATCTGCAGCTGGCAAATCACGCTTCTGCTAGAGCACGAGACAAATCACAGTCAGCTACTGCAAAGCATTCCCACATCCACACACCTGGGATTAAAACAAAAACATATTCATAATATTTTCTTTTTCTTTTTCTTTTTTAGAAACCAAAATTCCAAAATTTTCTCTATAGAAGCCTCTCCCACATATAAGGGGGGTTCCTCCTGCCTGAGTGCCTTAAGCTAGGATATCAATCATTTTCTTCTGCCTATAGAATTAAACTGAACATTAGTTTTGTGGTCTTAATGCTGCCACCTTTCAGGTTGGTATTTATACACGTTCTCCAGATTCTCAGGCTTGAACTACTCAGTTGCATCTAGGGTGTCCAACTTACTGACTGCAGATCTTGGGATTCCACAGCTTCCATAACTAACTTATAGTTTCTCTTTCTCTCTCTTTTCCCCCCCTCTCTCTCTCTTTCTCCTGTTTTACTAGAGAGCCCCAGCTAATAATCGTACCTGAATAAATGAGAAGCAAGAAGTTCTGTGTTCCCAGAAAAGAACAGTCTCTGAAGCAGGACAAAGCCATAAGTTGGGAGCAAGGAAGAATACATCCTAGAAGACTTTGAGAAGTCAGGTAGCCAAACCAGGATCCCTAGAGAGGCAGTGACAAGTATCTAAGAACAATTTCCAAATTTACAAAGCTTCATGAAGTCAATACTTGTCTCCTAAGAGGCTACTCAAGATAATTAAAATGTCAGGCTTCTTCCTTTTTTAATTGGAATTATGCCAGCTTGGTTTGGTTGTCTCACACTTATGAAATGTTGATATTTGTGTGATCTCTGTTAGGGAAAGGGGGATATGGGTAATTCTTTAATAATCACTGATTTATAACCATGGACTTCAAAACATGGGCTCCATGAGGTCGACTGCATTTAACCTTTATCTTTGAGTTATTAGTTCATCAGAAATTTGCATAAATTATTTTACATTAAAGCCCTCCCTGAACTATATTTTAACATTAAATCCTCTATTTTTATCCAAAAATTGGTATAAGGAGTGGTCGCATACAGATCATCCTAGGGATGTCTGTAACACCCCACACACACTCCCATATGCATAGGGAAGATGGCACAAGTAGGAGAAATGTTTATAAGAGCCAAAAGGTCAGAAAGGACAGGAGTGAAACAGTATCTTCTGCACACGACAGGGTAATTGCGCTCATGAACTCACAGCAGCTGCGGTTCCCTGCACAAGGTCAGGTCAGCCAATAGTCCAGTATGGACGGGGAGGTGTTGACAAGGCTTCAGCCCTGATTGAGGAGCTATGGATGCCTGGTGGTTTCTGGTCAGTTTTCTTTAAGGATGTGGCTCTCCCCCAGGAAGCTGTGTTTCAATGCATGAGTATATGGGAAGCACAAATTGGTCTGAATGGGTTATTTAAAAAAAGAAAAAAAAAAAAAGAGGAGAGTAAACGCACAAAGTTGAGGAGGTAAAGAGATAGGAGTGGATCTGAGAGAATCTCAGAGTAGGAGTGAGGAGGGTGAATATAATCAGAACACATCATGGTGGTTTGAATGAGAATGGTCCACATAGGCTCAGGTATTTGAAAGCTTATTCGCTGGGGAGTAGAACTGTTTGAAAGGATTAGATGGATTAGGAGGTGTGGCCTTGTTAGAGGAACTGTGTCACTGGGTGTGGGCTTTGAGGTTTCAAAAGACCATGCCAGGTCCAGTGTGTGTGTGTGTGTGTGTGTGTGTGTGTGTGTGTGTGTGTGTGTTCCTACTGCCTGTGGATCAGTTTGTAAGGTCCTCAGCTACTTCTCTAGTGCTTTTTACCACGATGATAATAGACTGAACCTGTTCAATGATAAACAAGCTCCCAGTTAAATGCTTTTCTTTTATAAGAGTTGTCTTGATGGCGGTGTTTCTTCACTGCAATAGAACAGTGACAAAGACATACATCATATGAAACTCTCAACACATTAATAAAATATTATATTTTTTAAATAAAGAAAATATTATTCCAGGGACTGGGGAGATGGTTCAGTAGTTAAGAGTGCTCGCTGCTCTTCTAGAGGACCCAAGTTAAGTTTCTAGCATCTGTGTTGGATAATGCACCAAAACCTGTAACTCCAGCACCAAGGCATCTTCTGGCCTCCACAGATACTGCACAGATACTCTTACATTACATGCACACACACATGCACATGCACACACACACACAATTTAAAAATTAAATGTATGAAAAAAAATTTAAAGATTATTCTGGCCTCATGTATGAACTTATGACTGAAAGCCTAAATCCCTTATGTGTTGTTCAGAGCCTTTAAAGAAAATTATACTTTGGTAATAAAAAAAATTTTAAATATAAAAAGGGGTGTCCTTCCCACCCCCACAAGATGGTTAATCATTCAGATGGCATGAACCACAGTTCCTGTTGCTTTGGCTACCAGGAAACTCAGCATGAAATTCTGTCTCACTTACATCTCTTATCTTTATTTTTATTTTCTAGCATCTTTATTTCTCCTGCATTGTCCTTCTAGTCCCAGAATATACAGGTCTTTCTGATCTGTCATTTGGCAAAATGAGCCACTTGCATTCTTTATTAGTCTCCAACTCAGACTTCATTTTGAGAGGAAGTCTAATAGACACACACCTGAGGGCAGAGCCCAAAGCTCATGCCTTCCCTTGTTACACTGGTCATGTGTCTGCTTCCCCTCAGACTAGCCTCTCCCAGTTTCCCCTGCTGCGTCTAACCATCTCTCACAAGCTTGGCCAGCCACGGCATAGCAGACCCCACACATAGAACATCATATCACTGACATCCTGCTCCCTGGGAAACTGAATCCCCCTTCCTAGTCCATAGTCTAATGGCCATCTGCTCTTGCCTTTCTACAGACTCTGCATCTGGGCTGCTGGCTGCCTTGATGAAGGACTGGGCTCATTTCCCCCAGTGCTGCAGATGCTGGCTGTGAAGGAAGTGGAAGGGAATCGGCAGAGAGGAACAACCCAATCCCATGTTGACTGTGTAGTCTGATACCCATGTCTGTGAAGCATCCAGCAGCCACAATTGCGATGATTGCAGTTATCATGGTAGCACTGTGCCAGACATTTCCATGCGCTTCTGCTCCCTACAGCAGTCCTCCACTACGGGATGACTTGCGTTTGGGAAGCATGTAGATCTCTAATCCTGCTTTTCTGAAAAGGTCTGACCTGCTCAAACACTATTGACTTACATGCAAAGGATGTTTGATCTGATGCCTTTATAGGCTCCTGAGGGTGGCAAATGAGATCCCTTTAACACCAGTCAACCTACTAGCAACAGCCACTAAACAGCTGATGGAGAGGACAAATGTGTGGTATCCATGCATCCCAGGCTCTGTCTCCTCTTGGGGCTGTATTAATATGATTTCATGGATGAGGCCATTTCTTCTAAAAGCCCCAACTATCTCTCTCTCTCTCTCTCACACACACACACACACACACACACACACACACCTTTATCCCTGGTTGGTTTGGAGAATGTGAATGTCAGAGATGAGAAAAGGGGTATTTACTCATGCACATAAGCAAGTGGAGGAAAAATGAGCATAGATGCCAACCATGATCTAGAAGGACTATCTTTATAATAAGCAGAGGGCATTAGGCACCTGCCCTCAACGTGACCCATCTCAAATCTTCCTAGACTGTTCAGACCAAAGGCCAGCCTTCCTACCTCCTCCTGTGTAAGCCTGTCGAGCGTCCCTCACAAAACCCAGGCCCTTCTGTTGTTGTTTTTGGAAAACAAATGCTTTCTTCCAAGATTCCCCCTCCCAGTTAATATTTGTGCTTGGGACCCTGAGTCTCTGGACACATTACAATGGATTTGTGCAGATTTGAGATCCTGACTTCACGATTTCCTCCACATCCTTCTGGTCTCTCTGGACCCCATTGGGTTGTGATCCAAGCCATCACTGACCTGAAATGCTTAAGTGATCCTATACCATGCCTCACTCTTCCTCCACATTCCCACCACCTACAGGATGTGACTCTCTGCAAATGTGGCTTATTCTCATTTCAGTCACTTTTCAGACCCATTTTTAAAAGGAGTGATGCTAGCCCTCCACAGAATGACATGTCTCATCTTCCCAGATCCACAGCTCTCCCTCACTGCAGGAACTGGGCTTTTCCTACCCCCAGCCTTGGGATCAGAGTCTCTGATTAATTTTTACAAACACATGTATCCTACCCAGCATTGCTTATATCCTCCTCCTCTGCTTCTACGACCTCCTGTGAGGCCAACTGCAAGGCCCCAAATGCTATGAATATAGAGAACAGGAGGGGCCATGTGGCTGAACCTACAGATGGATGCCAGAACCTTCAACCTGTGTGGAGTCCGGGACCCAGAAATGCTTGGAGAAAGTGTTTTTGGGTCTCTGTACAGCCTGGAGGAGCACTCATAGCCTGGCCCCAAGGCTCTGCAAAGACTCTACTTACAGCAGGAGCTGCATCAATTCTGGCTGCCTGTCCAGACAGGAAGGAAGCTGACTTGAGAACACCCAGAAAAAATAGTCCAAAAAAAACATGGACTCCACAACAATCTCTTGCATTTCCACACCACCTGTTAATCTTAAAATAACCTGCTAAGACATTAAAAGGTGGGTAATAGTATGCCTGAATCATAGATGGGGAAACTGATGTTTGTTAAGAGAAAGCAACATGCACAAATCACACAGTAAGTGAGTAAAAAAACCCAGGCTCCGTGTCTGTTCTTGGGATTTGCCTAGTATAATGTCTAATACCTTGAGCTGTAAATGTGAGTTGCCCAGGTTAACTCATTTACAAACGTAAGTCTTACCTGTACAACACACGTTAAGTTCCAAATGGGTAATGTATGGGAGCTGCAGCTCAGGAGGAGACAGGCATTTATGCAAAGCTATACTTCAAATCTGGGGAAAGACACAGTAGAGACAAAGGGGACAGGAAGCAAGAATGACTTGGGGGCTGTCTGGGCATGAGGAGTCAAGGCAGGAGCAAAACAAGAGGTGTGAAGGGGTAGTTGGTTGTGCGAAAAAACAAAGAAGGAGAGAGCGAGCGAGGTCGGTTGTGGACAGAAAGCATGAGAGAGAAGGAAGGTTGGAAGGATTAGCCAAGAAGAAATCCAGGCATGGCTGGGGATATAGAGAATCGCATAGGGTTTTCTAAGACCTCTTTGTTCTCTGCTATGAAGATCGCCACTCTGTCATGAATAGAATAAATTTGCTTTCCTTCTTCCCAAAGACCACAGCAGAGATGAGAATAGAGAGCAAGACATAGAAGAATGGTGAAGGCAACATCAGCTATTCAAATAAAACAAAGAAAAAGGACAAGAAAGTATTGGAGAAAGTGAAAGAGAAGTGAAGGGGGTTGGGCACATTAGAATCCTACCAGAAAGAACTAGGAGCTTCTACCCAAGACTGAGACGTGGCTTATATTGCTAAAAGACCAGGTATAAATCAGCTGGGAAGAGTGACATCCCAGAACAAAGATGGCACATGGATTTATATCAGTGGTATTCAAAATAAGAAGACTAAACCAGAGGATTAAAAACAACAACAACAACAACAACACAGCAATATGGAGAAATTATCTGAGTAAGAAGCTAGGCATGAACAAAACAGCAGCCTACAGATTGGGAAAAGATCTTCACCAATCCTACATCCAACAAAGGGCTAATATCCAAAATATATAAAGAACTCAAGAAATTAAACACCAACAAACCAAATAATCCAGTTTTAAAATGGAGTACAGAACTAAACAGAGAATTCTCAACAGAGGAATGTTGAATGGCTGAGAAGCACTTAAGGAAATACAAATCAAAACGGCTCTGAGATTACATCTTATACCAATCAGAATGGCTAAGATCCAAAACTCAAGTGACATCACATGCTGGCAAAGGAGGTGGAAAAAGCAGAACATTCCTCCATTGATGGTGGAAGTGTAAACTTGTACAACTACTTTAAAAATCAATATGGTGCTTTCTCAGAAAATTGGGAATAGCTCTACTTCGAGACCCATCTATGCCACTCCTGGGTATATACCCAAAAGATGCTCTACCATTCAACAAGGATACTTGCTCAACTATGTTCACAGCAGTTTTATTCATAATAGCCAAAAACTGGAAACAACCTAAATGTCCCTCAACTGAAGAAAATGTACATTTACACAGTGGACTACTATTCAGCTATTAAAAACAAAGACATCATAAAATTTGCAGGCAAATGGATGGAACAAGAAAATATCATTCTGAGTAAGCTAACCAAGGCCCAAAAGGACACACGTGGTATGTACTCACTTTTATAAGCAGATATTAATCATACAGTACAGGATAAACATACTGCAATTCACAGATCCAAAGAAGATAAGTAACAAGGAGAATCCAAGGGAAGATGCTTAAATCTCACTCAGAAGGGGAAATAGAACAAACAGCAGAAGTGGTTGAAGATAGGAAACAAGGTAGGAGAGGGAGAGCAGAGAGGGTGGAAATCAGGCATGGGAAGAGCAGGGGAATGGAGGGCAGAGGACTTGCAAAGAGAAGAGAAACTAAGGGTGGGGGCATCTCTGTGACAAGCAGGAGACCTGTGACTGGGGAGGCTCCTGGGAAGATATGGGGATGGCTCTAGCTGAGACTCCTAGAAGCAGGGGTCATAAAGACTGAAGAGCACATCCTCTAACTAGACAGGATTGCTAGTTGAGGGAGGGAAACACCAACCCACCCACGAAAATTTCCACCCAAAATTTACCCTGCCTATGAGATGTACAGAGATTGAGGAAATGTCCAATCCAATGCCTGGCCCAACCTGAGACCTACCCAATGGAAGAACACCAAACCCTGACTCTATTAACAATACTTTGATATGTTTGCAGACAGGAGCCCAGCATAGCTGTCCTCTGAGAAGCTCCACCCAGGGAAGATGCTCACAGCCAAACATTAGGCAGAGCAATGGGAGTCTTGTGAAACAGTCGAGGGAAGTATAGAAGGACCTGGAGGGGACAGAAGCTACAAAAGAAGACCAACAGAGCCAACTAACCAGGACACAGGGGCTCTTGTGGAGACTGAAGCACCAACCAAAGACCATGCATTGACTGGACCTAGGATCCCTACATATATGTAGCCAATGGACAGCTCAGGCTTCATGTGGGTGCCCTAGTAAGAGGAGCAGGGGCTGTCTCCAACATGGACTCTGTTGCCTACTTTTTGATCACTTCCCTCTGGCAGGGCTGCTCATCAGATGACAGGAGAGGAGGATGTGCTCAAGTCCTGATGTGACTTGATTTGCTGGGGTAGATTCGTGGATTTGGGGCTCCCCTTTTCTGAGGAGTAGGAGAGGTGGGTAAGGGGAAGAGGGATGAAGGGTGGGAGTGGGAAAAGAGGAGGGAAGGGTCTACAATCAGAATGTAAAGCGAATGAATGAATGAACGAATGGATGGATGGATAAATAAAAAAAAAGGAAGTTAGGCATATAGTCTTAGCACTTGAGCAACTGAGACAGGAAGTATGTAAGTTTGGGGCCATCCAGGGCTACAGAGAGAGACTCTCAGTGTCCCAAATAAGTGAATAAATAAAAATAAATGAACAGTGAAATAGCATAACTATTTTCAAACATGTGCCTCCAGCAAATCTGTATTTATATAAAAAAAAAAAAAAAACATAAACCAACCTCATATCTGTGCTTCCTTATTATTTAGTGGACATTTGATAGCCCAGCTTAAAAAATCTTTAAGAACAGAATCTA
Source organism: Psammomys obesus (assembly GCF_907164565.1). Lineage (NCBI taxonomy): Eukaryota > Metazoa > Chordata > Mammalia > Rodentia > Muridae > Psammomys > Psammomys obesus. Next base: position 1,455,287 of record NW_026590905.1, on the reverse strand, counting down.
TAGATTCTATTCTTCTTGTGGAGGGGTATTCCTGGTGGCTCAGATGCATGCTGGCATTTGATGAGTTTTGATGGGCAAAAGAAATGCAAAAAAAATTACTGTATGGGACAGAGAAGAAGAGAGTGCTTACCCACGGATGACCACCCATGGTTAACGCAGGACCCTCCCCTAAGAGACATCGCAGACCCTCAGAATCCAGTTCCGCTCCTTTCCCTAAAATGCCTAAGGAAAGGGGACGGGAAATTTGGGAACAAATAATTCTCTTCTCTTGGGAGCCATTTGCTGGATTTTGTTGTACAAGGAGACACAGTTGAAAAGTCACTGGGGAGGTTTTTAAATTGTGTGCGCACTGTTCTAATTGAAAACTGCCTCCCACGCCATCTAAACTGCTAGGCACTCAGCCCGCACAGTGCAGGCTCCAGGGGATGGTTTTTCCACAGCGCCAGTTCCAGGACCTCATTCCATAACAACTGAGTAAACGAAAATCTCCAGGTGAGACACGGGCACAGGGCTCAGAAAACATTTCCCACAGGTTTCAATCGGCTGACACACTGAAGGACCTCCTAATGCACGGAGGAGCCAACATTGTGACCACAGTAGCATGTCCATAGCCATGTTCGGTGCTGTTTTCACACACACACCCCCGACTTAGCCCAGCTCGCTGAGGGATCCCTTCAGGTTGCTGCCAGGTTCTCTACAGAGAAATGCCTAATGGTTCTATACCTTCAAGAGCAACATGAAAGGGAGCGCAACAGAAAAAAGTGAGAAGACGAGGTGCTTGGCTTCCCAGACAGCACAGCCCACGTGGCGGTCTGACAGACAGACAGACAGACAGAGGGACACCAGTTCTTCTCTGTCCCACCCACCTCATAGCCACATACTTAGGATCCCCGGGGAGACAAGTTTGACTTCAACTCCAGAAAAGCCACATCCACCTGGCCCAACTCCCAAATTACCCGCATGCATCCAGCCCTCAGGAGGCCCAGAGTTCAGGAGAAACAAGTGCATACTTTCTTGGTGGGGACTTTGATCTTCAAGAATTCTGCTTCCCTGGCCAGCACCTGCCATGGGGCGTGGATCCGGACAAAGACAGATCCCTGGCTTTTGCTCTGTAAGGTACAAAGGGAAAAGAAATAGAGACACTTGTAAGAACACGGCTAAAATTCTCTTTTCCCAGCTCTAGAATCCCAGACTTCTTGTTCCTTCAGTTTGGGACTTCTGTTCCCTTTAAACGTGCACACGAGCCAGTTTTAGACACCCAAACCCAACAAATCTGTTCTGTTTCAGATATGTTCTGACTCCAAAGGATCTGTGTTCCCAGAGTGGAGACTGGTGGCTTCACGGGGGAAATAAAACCATTTCCTTCACAGGTTTGAAAAGTATACAATTGTGATTTCCATGGAAATTCCACTAAGGCAGTAACTGTTGGTTAACTCATCACTGCTTTACTGTTCACTGATTAAATTTGTGCTTCTGTTCTACTCTTGTGCTGGGTGGTTGGCCCAAATCACAAAAGTGACCACCCAAGCCTCAGAGCAAGTGCCATAGACAGCAATGCAAATGTCCCACTCAAAATAGTATCAGAACATCAGCCATAAGCAAGGTCCTGTGAACACAACCTGAATCTGCAGGACACAGATGCTACTCAAAAGGAAAGGAGATGCAGTGATTGGAAAATCGGGGCAAGTCAGCAATCTACTTGGCTGTGGTCACCAATCTGGCTGCTTGCCAGATTGCACCAGTGATTCATCCTCATCCTCAAACAAAACACAAGTAATAAATCCTTTGGGATATTGGTAAGTGTTGTCACCAAAGAATGAAAGCGGACCAAAGCTGAGTAGTAAAATCTGGCAAAGTCCCATTGTTTGTGAGGCTCTTAAAATACTCCAAAAAAAAGAAAAAAAGTACTGAGCAAACGTATACTGTGTGAAGCAAGGTACATAGAATCGTAGTGGAAAGGCAAGGACTCTGTGTGCAGCCGACAGTGCAGGGGTCCCTTTTGAGAATCATTCCCCAAGGTCGTTCGCTGCTCCATGGCCATGTTCTCTGACCTTGGATTAGGGTTAAAGATAATAGCAGAAGCCATGAACTCATGGCTCTGACTGTGCCTTCTCAGTGTGATAGGGAGACATGCAGGCATGTCGAAGGGATGGCTTTCCCAACTGACTGAAAGTGCCCGCATGTTGGTCATGGTGTTTATTAAATCAACAGAAAGCAAACTAGGACACCAGGTAAATAACTACTGACATCTAGAGATAGTACTATTTAGATAAGTATATTAGCTTGAGATTTTTTTCTTTTTTCATTACACTTTATTAACTTTGTATCCCCCCTCTAGTTCCCTCCCTCCTCCCCTCCCAATTCCTCCCTTTCTCCGCCTTCTCCATGCATGCCCTTCCCCAAGTCCACTGATGAGGGAGGTCCTCCTCTCCTTCCTTCTGAGCCTAGTCTATCAGGTCTCATCAGGAGTGACTGCATTGTCTTCCTCTGTAGCCTGGTAAGGCTGCTCCCCACTCAGGAGGAGGTGATCAAAGAGCAGGCCAATCAGTTCATGTCAGAATCAGTCCCTGTTCCCATTACTATGGAACCCACTTGGACACTGAACTGCTATGGGCTACATCTGTTCAGAGGTTAGCAGAAAGACACACACAGCATATACTCACTCCTATAGACATAAAATATAGGATAAACCTACTATAATATGTACAGCTAAAAAACTAATCTAGAGGGAGGTCTCTGGCTAAAATGTTCAATCCCCATTCAGAAAGGCAAAGAGGATGGACATCAGAAGAAGAGGAAAACAGGAAACAAGTTAGGAGCCTCCCACGGAGGGCCTCTGAAAGGCTCTGCCCTGCAGACTATCAAAGCAGATGCTGAGACTTATGGCCAAACTTTGGGCAGAATGCAGGGAATCTTATGAAAGAAGTGGGAAATAGTAAGATCTGGAGAGGACAGGAGGTCCACAAGGAGAGCAACAGAACCAAAAAATTTGAACACAGGGGTCTTTCCTGAGACTCATACTCCAACCAAGTACCATGTGTGGAGATAACCTAGAAGAATATTTTTCTTAAAGGATGATCCTAATTCACACACACACACACACACACACACACACACACACACACACACACACCACAATTTTAGTAATTCAGGCTTCCAGAACCTAACACTTCAGGAATGAAAGCTCATTATTTGTAAGGTAGAAGAATGAGGAGTAATCCAGAAAGGCAGGAGCTATGTTTGTCTCTGTTTTACACTTGTGGAAAACAAGCAAGAAAGATTCAAATAATTCATCCAGCATCACACAAAAAAAAAAAAAAAAAAATTCAGTGTGATAAAATAATTTTCAAAACCAAGAAGTGTTTGCTCTCACTGATGTTTTTTCTCTACTCAGTGGAGAGAGACATTGCTATTGGTTGAAATTACCTGCCAGTCAATACACAATCAAATCAGAGGCACACAAGGAATCTCATGGCAGCCCTCTGAAGGTCACTCAACCTTCTGGATCCCACAAGCAGCACAGTTCTGACTTGTGCTGAGTTGGGAAAGTGTCCTTTGGAAAGAAACCTCCCAGGTTTTCACTTCCTTCTTAGGTTGGAATATCCAGGACTAGACAGCTTCATCGATCACTTGCTGCTATTTCTAACTGTAACTTGAGCTTTGTGCTCAGCGAAATTCAAAAGTAAGAAAAGGAACCATCTGCAGGCCTGCCCTCCTTGGCCCCAGCTCTCTGTTGTGGCCCCAGAAAAGATGTTGTTGATAAAAGGTGGCAAACAGCATCATCCCTCACACTTGGATGAAATCAAGACATCATTAATTCTAACATCTTATGCTTTGTCTTTATTTCTGAATGGAGACAAATGTCTTTTTAATTATATTGAGACACTGTGTTTTGGGCTTGTGCCAAATGTCCACTAAGTGGGTACAGATGTTCAAAGTTTGAGAAAGGGTTGGGGGAGCAAAGGCCAAATTCCACGGCCGTGGTGGCAGACTGCTAGCTGTCCCCAGACAGTCATTCTCATTTTCTTCATTTTTCACTGAGCAGATGGTCCTCTAGGATCAAGACTGTATGTCCTCTGCAGTGAGGCGTTCCCAGAATTTTGGTAATTGCTGGCCAACATGATGAATGTGTTACAAAGCAGCTTCCAGAAGCCTTCTTCAAAGACAACAATAGATACCTTTGACTCTTCATCTCCTTCCCTCCGCATATCTGTTGCCTGGATACAGGCTTGTATCCCAGACTTTGAGGTCAAAGTCCAGGCCAGTAACATAAAAAAAAAAAAAAAAAAAAAAAAAATTCCACATAGAATCTAGGTCCAGGGCTGCCCTCTGCATCTATACTGGAGGGCAAAAGTCCACCTCGTCCGGGTGCTATGAGTTTAGAGGATCTGCTCTTTGCAGCTCGGCCTTACATCACTGACACAAGACTATTTCTCAATGAGAACGTTAATTGTCTCCAACAAAGCATTCCCCTTTTCTGTTTTCTGCAAATAAGAACTTGCTTGAAATGAAAGTCAAAGCTGGGATGTGGTTTTGCAGTGTGAACAGCCAATCCTCATGTTTCTTTCATGTTAAAAAATTTTGTTACCTTCCCGGAAAAAAAAGGGGGAGCATCTGGGCTGATGCAAAGTGCTAGCTGGTGTGCCTCATTGCTCTTCTGAAGGAAAACAAATACAGGAAAACCATGAGCCACGCTCTGTCTCATTAACCTGGGAATCTAAAAGTGGAGGTGAACATGGGTTAAGCTAAAAACCAACAGCAACAACAAAAAAGGTTTCTTGTTCTCTGGTCCCAGGTACTGCCTGTTCCACCCTGTTTGGGGATGTGGGGCAGAGTAGAAGACTATGAGGAACTTGGAGCTTCCCATTCCAACAGACAAAGATGTGAACCTGAAAGCTGTGGGGACCTGGGCCAGTAAGTCACTTAACCAAGAGAGCCTCAGTTTCTTCAAAAGAAGATGGAAAGGTAAAACATTTCAGAACACTGAGGAGTTGAAATAAAGTAGGCAAGTCCCTTCTGGTGTGTCTTTTTGGAGAATGTTCCGTGAACATCAGCCTTTGCTAGGCTCCACCCAGATATCAGGCTGCCTCTTAGCTGCAGGGACAGTATCCAGCTCTTCTTTCGTATTCCTCAAGCACTTAGCATTACACACAACAGAGAGTCCCCACTGGGGAAAACTGGTTTCTGTTAGATTAAAATCGTGAATCACTAATCCTGTTTCTGTTACATCTTGCTCTTTAAAAATTATCTACGGGATTTTTTAAAACATTGTATGTGCCATAGCAAAACTCACAGACCCAAGACAGAGAGTATATCTACAGAGCTTAAGAACAGGGTCAGAACACTTACCCCTCGGAAACCCACGTGAAATTTGGCATAAGGCATAAGACATTCGCCACCTTACCCATCCCGTAAAGCAATTTTATAACTAAACTTTATGTCTGAAGACACTCCCAAACCCAAGCAGACAACTAGCATTGAAATTCATGTAAGATGTACTGTAATGAAGAATTCGGTTGGTCAGCAGAGGAAAATGATAGTGTAAGAAAGTGCTGTGATGTGCATCTCCTCACCAAAGGTTAGCTGTCTCTTTGAATTCTCTTCTCAGTTAGTTCCCCACATGTGCCTACCGCTAAGCACACAGCAAAGAGCTAGGCTCGCAAAGCAGGCAAGCTCAACCCCGATTCTTAAACTGTGGCCTGTGAACCCCACACGGTACAGCATGACTGAATGTTGGGGTGGCTTGACTGAACGTGGGAGTTATATAAATTGTATGCAGTGGTAAAATACCAATGGTAAATTGCATACAATTTATAGAACTGAATGCACGGTGGCTGAAAATTAATTCAAAATCAAGCAGGTGCTAATTCTGAGCTAATTTTGGCCGTATTCATCCGGAATGAACCATGAGAATTCACCAAAGCCTTGGTTCCAAGAATACATGTACTCTTTGCATTTTATGTCATCACACCATACAGTGTCAACAGGTGGCACCCAAATCACCTCACCAGGATTGGAGACTCGTATTTGGTTGGTTGGTTGGTTGGTTTTTTGGTTTGATGGGGGGTGGGGCAGTGTCTTTTTTTTTTTCTCTCTATACATAATTTTCTGTTCTTACATAAACAAAATGGCTTCATCGTGGAAAAACAAAGAATTTTAATATTGTCCTCAGCCTATAAGGAATCAAATTAGTCTATCTTTAGACTGCACTGTGTTAGTATGTGTGATTTTAAAAATGGCTGAGTTGCCAATTTGACTTTCATTTACAAACCACTAAGCAAATTTTGATTTGGGATCAGGACAGAGTTTCCAGTAATTTCTAAAATGGGATTAAATATACTTTCGCCATTTTGTACCACATATTTATATGAAGTAATTTTCTCAGCATTGTTGATTATAAAAACAAAATACTGATCAACTCTGAAAAACATTGAAGATGTTCTATGCCCAACAGTATCAAATAGTCAGCTAAGATTTAATTTTTTATGTAAAAATGAGCAATCACATCCATTTAATGGGTATGCAAACTTGCTTCTGTCTTTAATGAGTGTGTGTGTGTGTGTGTGTGTGTGTGTGTGTGTGTATCTGAGGTCACATAAAATTTCTTGGGTAAAAAGGGATCACTGGTGAAGAAAGTTTAAGCAGCCCTAATCTAAGTTCCCACGCTTCCTCCTCCTCCCCATACTCTAGCCACACAGCTCTATTCATTGGTATCCAACAAGCTTCACCTACCTTCCTGCCTCAGAGTTTCATCATCCAGCTACCTTCCCACCTCAGAGGTTCCTTGTGCTTAATCTCCTCCATGTCTAAATTATTTTCACTCTCGGCCTCAGCTTGAGTGCCTCTTCCACTGGAGCTGTTCCCGTGGCCCCGGATTGTATTTAATCTCTTGCTTTGACCTGTATAACTCTGGCTCTTTCCTTCGTAGTTCTGCACCAACCACTGAAATCATCAAACTATTAAGTGCTACCTTCCAGACTAGAGCTATAATTTCATGGAGACAGAATACCACTTATTGACTGCTCTTTCATCTGAGCCATCACAGTGCCTGGCATAGAGCAAAATGCTGAGCAAATTCTTTGATTTCAATATACATAAATGTAGACTGTTGTCTTTCAGTTCCACGGCTACTCTCTGAAAACTGGCAACCACAGTCCAGAAAGTAATTGGTGACTTTTGGCCACCACAGTACAAATCTAATTGTTTGGGCTAGATAATTGAATTGCCCTTACATGTGTTTCCTGAATGCTTCTCTTATGCCAACAACTAAAGTCATTTCACCTGCTCTTGAGCCTTGTAAGAACCCTGAAGGGCTTTTCCAATCCTGCTGGGAACCTCTGGTCCTCATTGTGGTGTGCAGATCTCCGCTCCCTCTCCTAGAAGTATTGGCACATACCCCAGTACTCAGGAAACCCAACCTAAACTGAACTTAAATTGTATATACCTGGAACACATTGCCTCATAAGCTAATAAGCACCCTGCAGCATTAAGTAAAAGAATCAGGGGTACTCTGGAAAATGAAAGAGCCTTATAATGTACAACTTACCTGTCAAATAACAGAGGGCCATGGCACCATTCAATATATCCATGGTCATAGCTCATGGACCCATGAGCCAGCTACTAAAACACAAATAAGACATTTCAACAGAGAGAATCCAAGTGGCCACAGGACTCTGGAGCCAAAGAGACCTCCAAAGATCTCTGACAAATATCCCCCTAAAGCCCCTGAGCACCATAGACTGAATTGGTCAAGCTTAGACACAGTTAAGTAGTAGAAGAACCAGGATAGAAATGCGTGTTTTCTGGCACTGGGGTCTTTCCACATTACCCATGAGCTCAGGCCATCCTGAACCCTTCCACTCATAAGGTATAGCCACTGAGGGTAGAAGAATAGGGATTAGAACTACGGTAGACCTGCCCCCGATCCCAGCCACCTCTCTCCAGCTTCCTGGCTGCTTCTCCAGACTCCTGGTGGGAGCACACTGATTGTTTATGTCTTCTTGTTGTTATCCAACAATTGCATGTGGCTTCCCAAGACCACGTCCTCCCTCCAGAGAGACAAGAGCGAATGGGATGTAGCTCCAGCCAAACCCTGGAAACTGATACTCCATGAGACTCCTTCCCCACAGTCCTGCCAAACCACCTCACTGCTGACCCCAGAGGCCTCAGTGTACTCTGGTCCCGGGCCCTTCTATGAGCTGAGAACATCAGCTGCAGCACATCATGACCCAAGAATGGGGCTGCCAGAGGTCAAGTGGGAAGAAGAACATGGAGGCAATAGAAGGGGACAGAGGAGGGGCAGGCTCTCTTAGACCCCTCTGAAAGATCACCAACCCAGGTGATCTGGGATCACCGGGGACCAAAGGTCCATGGCTCCATAGTGAGAATGAGAGAACCCCCCAGAGACCCCATGTTCTCAGATCATCATAGTTAATATTCAGATGGAAGAGTTCTGCCATGTAGTGCTGAGGCTTTTCTCACACGGCCATCACAGTGGGATTAGAGGTGGGATATACCTCTGGGATCAACCACTTTCAACATTAGAGCAGGATCCCCTTGAGACACACTCTGCAAGTGATCTCCTTGCAGAATCCCATCATCTAACCATATCCTTGCCCTAAGCAACTTCCCTGCAGCTTTCGACAACTTCCATCCTAGGAGTGGGGACCTCCCAGAGACTCTATAACTTGTCATTAAGCAATGGAAGAATTCCATGACTAGATCAAGAAAGATGAGACCTTCCTCTCCTGTGAGCCTCATGGTGACAGCCAGGGACATCTCTCCAACTCTGACTTTTGCAGGCCCAGGAAATGATGGCCAATGGTCATCAAAGGCAGAAGGCAGATCCAAATGCCCACCAAACCCTGCCCCAAATCCATCAAAGGACAGCAGCGTGTCCTTTTTTATGTAAAAGTCTTTACCTAGCCCTAACTAAAATTTGAAGACAACCCAGTAGAGCCTTAGGGAAGTGAAATCGAGTCACTCTTGTTATATTTCTGGGTATCCAAATGAGCAGGCACTCAGAAGTGGCCTGTCAGCTTGTCACCAGATCCTCCACTTTGTAGGACCTTTCAGTGTACCCCAGACAGGAGGTACCAGGAAGCACCACTCAAAGCCCAGCTGAAGACAAAGCATTGAGTGATCCCTGGAGAGCAGAAGTCAGAGCCTCTCCAACACTGAAGATTTCATTCTGCTTCAGAAACCACTCATCTGGAAGAAGTGAGGGATAACGGTCGCCATGTAGACACAGCTCATGGAAAGACTGGATGTAGTAGGATCTGAGAACTGGGTATTGGGTCCTATCTCTGCCACTCATCAACTACATCATTTTTTTACAAGCTTCCATAGTTGAGATGAAGAAGCAATATTTGAATAATTGTAACATAATAATGCCACTCGATGGCAAGAAAGAAAGCCGTTAAAAAGGGAGATGGAGAAATGTTTGTGTGCATTATTTTGTGATTGTTTCCCACAATTTGTGAATTTATCAAATTATACTTGATAAGTTAGCTATATATCAATTATAACTCAATAGAGCGAGGAAGAAACTATATAAAATATAAATTAATGCCATAAACTCTTTGCTTCAAAGATATTTTTATTAAAATGTTACAGGTTTCTGTCTTAAATATTTTTGAACCGACAAAGCTACAGCCACTCAGGTTTTTACAAAGGTAGCAAAAACATACAGTGGAAGAAAGATAGCCTACTCAACAAAGAGTGCTGGCAAAACTGGATATCTACCTGCAGGAGATTGAAATTAGATCTCTGTCTTTCACTGTGAACAAAAATCCATTCAAAGTGGGTCCAAGAACATCACCTAAAACTGAAAACTGAACCTGTTAAAGGAAAACATAAGATATGTTCTTCAAGACATTGGGTGGGAAAGAACTTTCTAAACTTCAATAGCACAAGAATTATCCCCAAGAATCAACATACGGCACTGGGACCTACATATAGAGCAAAAAGAAACTGTCAGCAGAGGAAACAGACAGCCTACAAAGTGGGATAAAGTCTTTACCAGCTGTACTTCCGGCAGGAAGCTAATATCCAAAATTTTCAACGAACTGCAAAAATTCAACACCAAGGAAACAAAACTGCCCATCAGCAAGTGGGCTAATAAAATAACAGTTGTTGACAAGTGCTCAATAACTAAAATCTTAATTGGTCAATAAAATCTTAAGTGGTCAATGTTAAAAATAACTAAAATCTTAAGTGGTCAATGTTAAAAATCTTCAACATCCCTAGTCATCCAGAAAATGATATTTGTATTAAACAAACATTTAATTAGATAATATATTTTATCGGAATTAATTGTTTCATATAATATAATATATGTGATTAGATATTCATCTTAATTAATAAATATTCAAAAGTCTATAATGATTCCACACAAGCTCAGGCTCAAATGAGATTCTCAACATCTAGGTAGCCTATAAACTATAAAGTATAGCATATAGATGTGTGCATATAATGAGACTTTTAGGAGTAAACTCAAGAGCATTTCTGGTAGCCAGAGTGTAGAGGGTATCCTTGTCCCTTGGGCAAAACACACTTGCTTTGGACTGCTGTGGGAATCTCATCATGAGGGAAAACACAGCTCAACCCACTGAGGTAATAATCATTCCATGTAGTTCCACCCAAGTAAGAATGAAGATAAGAGGGAAGGCTTATTTGGCCAGTTTGCTTATTCAATTAGAATTTGGTGGCCAGAGATAAAATTTCTATCAACATAGAGAATCCAGAATCCCTAAGGATGGAAGAAGAAAGTACAGGGCCTCTCCCAAATACAAAGAAAAGCCAGTAGACTAAGGATTGGGCTTCAGGCACAGATGACTGTTCCCACACGGAACAGAAAAGGTCATTGATAAATCATGAGGGGAAAAAATAGAGCTGCATGACATCCCTTCTAATCAGTCACAGCAAAAGTATTTTTGGACAACTGACATGCAGCAAGTGGAATCAGATGTCATAGACTCCAAACTCTCAACAAAGTGATCACCTTCCTGCCATTCCCACAGGGACACTGGGAGAATATCACCATCCGCGTAATGGAAGGCACATAGAGAGTAGGGAACAGAGGGCGAAAGACACTGCATATACTTCTATAAAATCTTCACATCATCACCAACCCCTCCAAAGATGCACCCCAGCCTTCTCTTACTAACAACTCTCTTATGCCCTGTGGAATATCTTCATTATTGTCCTAGGTTCAATCATTCCCAAATACTTCAATTCAACAAGAATTTACTAGGCAGTAATTGAATGCTCAGAGATGCTTTAGGAGTTCAGGGCATACAAAAGAAATATAAGCCATCATCTCATCACACAATCTTTATCTCCTTAGAAACCAGATAAGCGATAGTGCGTGCATGAGGTGGGTGAATGTCAGCAGGACTGGAGTAACTGATGAACAGGGGGGCAGGGGGCTAATGACCACTCAAATACTTGTTGTCTCCCTTTTCATCATCAAGAGTTGTCAGATTTTTCTCTAAATATACTCTTAAATTTCAGTTGTATTGTATTTTATATTGTGGCTTTGGGTTTTGGGTTTTGGTTTTAATTTCTGAGGATGCCATTTTGTTCATTGGTGGTTGGTTGGTTGGTTGGTTGGTTGGTTGGTTGGTTGGTTGGTTGGTTG
>NW_026590905.1:1435907-1443636 GCF_907164565.1 Psammomys obesus | reverse complement strand
TTGGTTGGTTGGTTGGTTGGTTGGTTGGTTGGTTGGTTGGTTGGTTGACTAGCTGGCTGGTTGGTTGGCTAGCTGACTGGTTGGTTGGCTAGCTGGCTGGCTGGCTCTCTGGTTTTCGTTGACCAGTCATGCATTTTCAGTAGAACTGAATATCTCCAGATATAAGTTCAATTAATGAAAATGAACATATTTATCCCCCAGGCCACAACTACAAAGTATACAAAATACGCTTTGTAACATAATCAAAACCACACTGGTCAAGGTTTCCGAGGAAAGTGATTTTTCTCTTTCTGTCAGATTCTAGGAGATGTGATAGCAAACCATCCACTTCGTACAAAGAAGGCCCAGGTCAGCCAAGGGGACATTATGTGGAAGATAAAGTAGACTTTACTGAAAGTGTAGCAGAGAAGCTATCAGAAAGGTAGAAAATGTCTTTGGAGACAGATACCATTTGAGCTGTCACATCAAACCTCATGAGACCTCTAGACTTGCAGGCCTCCTTAGTGTGTGAGCAGACATATTCCCTTGGCTGCTCAAGCCACAGAAAGTGGATTTTACTGCAGTGCAGCAGAGGCTTTTGGGACAGAGGATCCAGACACAGTGTTATGAACAGTTTAGTTCAGACTTTGACTACTTTATGACGGAATTTGTGTATGCAAAAAGGTTGCGGATCAAATAGAAAAAACAGAGCAGAAGGAGCAAAGAGACCACAAGGAATGGACAGCATGTGGAACCCAGCCTATGTGAAGCAGAGGAGTGTCAGGGGAGCCAGAAGAGTGGCATGGGCTGTGATGATCATACTATCTCCCATGTTTTCTCCCCATGAACCTAACAATGGTGATCTTGATGCATCAATCATTATATCAGCCATAAGACAGAATGTGGTGAGGGAGTCCCCTGTCAAAGGATCCTTGAGAAAATGCCTTCTTTTCTTCTCCATAGAGATCAAGTTAGGAATGGCTCCCCATTCTCTAATGTGAGCAAAAAGGCCATGACAGTGGCACCTGCCCATCTGTTCGGAGGTTTGTCTAGACTGTAGTTTAATCGAATAGTGGAACAAGTTTTCTGTGTGTCACAGAGTCTGGCTGTGCCCTTCACGTGGCCTCAGGAGGCAGGCAGGGCAGGTATCTGTGCACAGGGTTTAGTTTTCCTTCTGAAGGTCACTGCTCCTTCATAAGAGAGATCTTATGGACAGAAGGAGAGCTTTGGACATGGCATAAGATATATTTAGCTGGAGAACTGTGTCTTTAAATCAATCATTTATATAATCCATCTGCCTGAGTCTTGGAGGGACACAACCTGCTCTCTCCTGTGGGCCCTGAAAGGCATTCCATGTTTTTCGTGCATGCCACAAACAAGGTGCCATCACCCTTGTACATATATGGGTTATTAATCATCACAGTGGCTGAGGACAATTACTAACACTTATAGGATAATGACAGGGACACCTGCCACACACGCTTTGGTGTCCTGGGAAGTGGCACACAAGGGGGAAAGTTCCCTTCCTGAAAGACATGATGCTCCTCTGAGATCCAGTACCCCAAAGCTTAGGGAGCTCAAATTGAAAACCATTGTGCTACCCTGCCAATCTACCAGGTCTGGTATGAAAACTGGAGTTGACAACTGTTTCATCAGTGCCCTGCCCTCTGCTACCAGACTCAGACATGAGCTGCCAATGTGAAACAACTAACCTGAATGTTGTGAATCTGATATTTCTGAACTGCTCAGGGCCACTCAGGAAAGGATATGTCACTATGATGGCGGAAAAAAAATCACAGAATCATTTTGAGGGGCTACCGACCTGGAGTGCCGTGAGAATAAACCATTAGCATAGAATGTTACAAATGTCAAGGGAAATGTAGGGCATATCAAAGGTCTTCAAAGAGTCCTACTGGAAACACCATTCCCCTCCTATTCCCCCTGTGGCCATTAGAAAGTAATGTAATTCTTCTGCATCTCAGCTTCCCTTTGGGGGAAAAACAAAACAAAGAAAAACAAAAACCTTATCAGGCATTGTGGTGACCTCACAGGGCACTTGTGGAGATCTACAGTGATACAAAGAGGGTGCCTAGCAAGCTGCCTGGCACCTAGCATTGTTCAACATTAATGACAAGTAAGTGATGGCCTGAGACAGAGGACTCTGAATTCAGGGGGTTTGTGCAATCCAGTTTTCAACATCCTCCCCCCCTTTTCCCAGAAAATCCTGGCTCCTGGGGCATTTTTCCCTTATATGAGGTGAGAGCCTAGTTTGGAACATGTCCCCTCCACACAGCCAAAACAGGCTCTTCCACAGCCGTGACCCTGTGCACGCACTGGGAGGGGTGGACCCACCCACCCCTCCCCTCTTCCGGTCTGGAAAAGAAGGGTCATCAACCACACTAATTAAATCTGCACATGATAACAAACTGGGCGGCGCTGCAAAACAGTGCCGGAGAGGATGGGGAAATAAATGAGAAGGGGCCTGGGGAGTTTAGAAAATATGGGACAGGAAATAACAAAATGAGATTCAATACAGAAGAATGCAAGTGACTCTGACTGCAGGGAATATGCAGAAACCCAGACAGTGGAAGGGGAAGAAAGCTGGGGAGAGGCTGAGACGATGGGGGTCTGGAGTCTGGGAGAAAACAGGTGGCAAATGAGAGACCAGAAGCCAGGGGTGAGCACGACGTGGAGGCCGAGGAGCACGGAGGTAGGAACACAGGCAGGATGTGCTTGCTGTCTGTGGCTGAGCTCTGCCTGGGCCCATCCAGGAGGGCCATTCGGCGCTCTCTAGGGCTTGCTCCCAAAGGTTCCTTCCAGTCTCTAGCTCCCGCCTGTGCTCTGCAAGAAGCTTTCCTGAACTCTTGGAGTGAGCACTGCCAGCTGCTTGCTGTGCTGACACTCTTCTGTGGTGACAGTCGCTCCAGATGGGGGCACCTGCTCATGTCTCTCCCACTCCAGGAACAAAGAGTTAGCTCTGCCCTCACTGCATCCCTCCTTGTATCCGACCTGGCCCTAAGTCCAAGGTAAGCTTTAAATAACAATAAAGATTGAGGGCTGCAGAGGTGGCCTGGCAGTTAAGAGCACCTGATGCTCTTGCAGGCAATCCAGTTTCAGTTCCCAGCATCCACATTGCTGCTTCCCTGAGGCACCTGATGTCATTCGGCAGAAAACGTTATCATCAATAATCATAACAGAGAGCACTCAGGAATATAAGGTTGCCTAATGTTCAGAAGACTTCATAAGGCTCACCGGCCTGAGGGGTGGAGAGCCTAACAGCTGTCTTGGGCCACTGTTGATCCAGCTCCTACGCAAAAGTTGGACTCCTTTTGTAGATACTAAAATACCATAGCTCCCAGCCATGTGTTCTAAGAGTTAAATTAAGCAAAATGCAAAAAGAAAAACAAAACCAAACAAACAAACAAACAAAAACCTTTCTTTAAAATAGAGACTACTTTGGTACTGTGGACAAGAGACATAAGTGAGAAGCCAGCAGCACTGACTGATCCTCCTGACAGAGCCCAGGGATAAAGATGCTCCAAGAGACCATTCCCTGCAGATCAGAATCATGGTGGCCCTTTGCAAGAAGGCCATGGCCACAGCCAGCCCACATCATCTTCGCCCCTCTCCAGCCACACAGTTCCAAGGTGTTCACCTCTCTGGGTCAGAAGAGACTGAAGATAATCCATGACCCAGCCCGTGTCTGGTGCTAGCCCTGCTTCTTCCGTGCTGAGGAGCAGGATGAATCTCCCCTGGTCGCTGCCTACAGTTTACGCACACCACAGCAGGGCTAAGCTCCAAAGATCCCTCCCATCCAAAGACCTGAAAGCCCTCAGCCGCTCAGCCTGAAGAACAAGCCTCGCAGCCATTCTGCCAAAAACAGAAACCATAATGAACCACAGAGTTCCTGCCTCCAGTGGGGACCCAGGCCGAGTGCTTGCAGGAGTTACAGAGACTTTCAGGCATGAGTCAAACTTCTGTCTGTCTTCTTTACCCAAAAGTCCTTCTGCTGTTCTCATCTTCTGAAACTTAAAAGAGGATCAAAGATGCCTACTTGACATCAGGCATCTCCCAGCTGAGGAGGAAAAAAAATAAAAATTTTCAATTACCCCATATTAGTATGCATTGATTACTCAAATGAAGGTGGCAACATGCAGAAACACAGTCACACAGGTCAGATAGAGCACAAAAGGAGCCCCAGCTACAGAGATTATTTTATTTGTTTTATTTAATAGTTTACTTACTATGACAATATACTGGTAGGTAACAGTAAACCTGTTGATCTTACAGAATAAATATGTTAAGTTTATTCTAGGTTCATTTCTGTGGCTTTCCAAAAGGATCAAACAAAATAATGACTCCTTAAAGAGTCGTGCCCTGCTCATCACTTTGTCCCCAGTACCCAAGAGCTTCCCAATGCCTAGAGCAGGACAAGAGTGCCTGAGCAGTTCACTGTAACAAATGGAACCAATGGAGACATTCAGAAGCACCGCCAGGGTGGTGGAAGAGTCCAGGCCACTGACATGCATGGCCACAGGAGGCCCGCGGTGGCCCTGGGCAAGTCCAGCTTGTCCCACCCAGAATCCTTCAACGTCTCCCATACCCAGGCTTAGGGAGGCTGCATGAATGTGGCAGAGACCAAAGAAAAGAGGAAATGGGTCATCTTCTAAGCTCTTTGCATTTGACGTGCAGACAATAGAATCAAAGAAACCATCCAAAAACTAGTCCCAAAATACCAGCTAACTTTCCCAAATCAAGAGAAGTGAAACAGGAAGACAAACCATCCCCCTTTCTCCTTTCGCTCTGTTCCCTTTCTCGTTACACAGCTGTTCCCACAGCTCTACCCAGGAGCCTCCCACAGTCTCGGCCTCTCGTTTTAGGCTCTGGGTCCTCTGCATTCTCTTAGCCGAGGTCCAGAGACTCATAATCTATCCAGAACCCTTCAGTAGGAGATATGTAAGCAGCTAGGGATGGTTTTCCCCAGTGGGACAAGGATCCTTTTTGAGGCCTAGATCTGCAGCAGATCTGACTTCCCCTAGCTATCCTGTGACAAGGCCTTCAATAGCTGCACTCCTAGTATGAGTCACAACAGTAGCAAAATGGCAGTTATAAAGTAGCAACATAATAATTTTATGGTTGGGGGGGTTTACCACAACATGAGAAACTGTATTAAAGGATCACAGCATTAGGAAGGTTGAGAACTGCTGGATTAGAAGAACAGACTTATGACACTGAGATGCCAAGTCCATCATTGCATCAGGTATAGACATGCCGAAACGCCACACCATACTCCATAAAGATGCACAATTACTATCTGTCAATTAAGCTTTACAAAAAATGAATTACAGATTAGCTTAAAAAAAAAACAAACTTCCATTTCTGAACAAATAGCTTTGTCAGCTACAAGATTCCCGATAGTCCTTAAACCAGAGAAGAAACAGTCCCACATGCAGGAAAGGAGGCCTAGTATAACGTAAAAACAAGACAAAACAAAAGGCTCCAGAATTGGTATCCCTAGTTTCCTACCTGTGTGACCTTGGCAGTGACTAAAACTCTCCGAGTCCTGGTTCATAGATGGGGAAGGTTATGTCCCTTACAGGACCACTGTGAAGATCCAGTATCGAGAGGAGTGGAGAACGTCACCCATAGATGACCAGTGGCTGGCATGTAGGCAGGCAAGTTGGCCTCCTGAAGTGACAGGCTAACATTTACATTGAGAGTTGTTGGGTTTTTGTTTTTGTTTTTTTTTTTTTTCAACATTTGGTAACATGGGCTGAGC
This sequence comes from Psammomys obesus, assembly GCF_907164565.1. Classification (NCBI taxonomy): domain Eukaryota; kingdom Metazoa; phylum Chordata; class Mammalia; order Rodentia; family Muridae; genus Psammomys; species Psammomys obesus. The sequence goes on along the minus strand of NW_026590905.1, from coordinate 1,437,878 downwards.
AGTACCTCATCCTACAGCAAAGCTCAAATAAAGTGTTAATTGATATTATACTGCTGACAATAAAGCCAGAATGAAAGAGAAGCAGGGAAGGCTAAAGAGCTCATAGGCCCTACCAGGTATTGGTAAATGGAATTACTTCCACTTGAAAGTGCCCAAGGATCTCTCTCCCTCTTCTCCCTCTCCCCTCCACCTTCTGTTCCCAGATTCCCAAAGTTTGGCTTCATGCTGTTGTCTATTGTTGGGCCCTGCTAGGCCACTGGCTCAGGGCAACTTGGAGGCTGCTTTGCAGATGGGACAAGTGAATATGAGCTTCTCTGAGAAAACACTGTCCTCTTTGAGTCATATGCCCCTGAAGTCTGTGCTCTTCCCTTGTCGAGGGATTTGGGCTGAAGCCCAGCCAGCATACAGGGAACACCAAGGGGAGAGGCTGTTCAAAGCTTCCAGAGCCCAGAAGGAGTGTGCCCTGCCAATCAGGGATGGGCTTCATGGGAGAGCCCTCTCTGGCCGCTCTTACAGCCTTTCCATCAACACATCAGGACAAATGAGGTGTTTCTGTCAGTCACTGAAGATGCACGGCATTCCAGCTGTGTCCTCCTGAGCTAACGGGGCTTCTTGGGAGACATTCAACACAGAAAGAAGCTCTTTGTTCAGGGGGAGTGAGATGGTTTGAAGGAAAGCATCTGCAGGTGGTCAAAGCCTGATGTGAGGAACTGCAGAGATGGTCCAGGGTTCAGTGACAGCCTCACAGCACTCTAGTAAGGCCTCCTGGACCTAAGGGAACCAGCCAGAACTATAGGAGAGTGACATCACTGAACCACATACAATCAAGAAGACTCACGGAAGCCCATATCTCTTACTTGTATACTTGCAAAGATGTGGATAGGAGCTCTAGTGCTCAGTGCTTTCACACAAGCAGGGAGTTCCTAGTATAAACAAGAAGGAAGCTATAGGGGGAACACACACACACTGAGAATTCCTTCAAGAAGCTTACAGATTGAATAATCAGGTGGGGTAGTGCACACCTTTAATCCCAACACTTGGAGGTAGAGGCTCTGGGTTTGAGGCTAGCCTGTTCTACAGAGCAAGTTCCAGGGCAGCTGAAGCTACACAGAGAAATTCTGTCTCAAAAAAAGAAAAGAAAAGAAAAAGAAGAGGAGGAGGAGAAGGATAGGGAGTGGCGGGAGGAAGGAGGAGGAAGAAGAGGAGAGGAAGAAGGAGGAGAAGTAGAAGGAAGAGGAAAAGAATAACAAGAACAAGAAGAAAAACAAGAACAAGAAAACAATGAAGAAGAAGAAGTGAAGAAGTAGCTGTTTACAGATTGAAGAACCATCAAAGAATCTAGGGGAAAAGACTAGGAGCCAGAGGCTGCAGAAAAATTTAAGAGACGTGATGTTGACACGTCTTTTTCTGTACAAAATCAAGCCAGAAAGGTCAGTGTGCAAGATCTCACACTAGGTTGTTTTTCCTTGTGCCTGATGAACACGTTTTCATCTTTTTTTTTTTTTTTTGGTCTGGCTAGATGACAACAGCACTTGGACTCGACTCATCCTGTTCACTAGCTGACTGAACTTAGATCGGTTTTCCTCCCTTCCCTTCACTCCTTTCACTTGTGTGTGAAGAGTTTAGTTAGCATAACTGAGAACTTTTCCAATTGCAAGGTTCCATGCTTCATTCACACACTGTACTCAATCACCCTCTTTCCGGTTAGGCTTTACATCTATACACCCTCTCTTACCATAGTTTCCATCCTCCACTTGGCCCCAGCCTTGATGTCCTCCCTGGCATCCTGGGCATTCAGGAAGCTGTGGTTTAGACCCCTCAGCTTTCTCCAAGCTCCTTATGTGTCATCCCCACATGCCATGTGTGACTGTCAGTCCTAATTATCAACTTGACTGGATTTAGAATCACTACAGAAACACATACACACACACACACACACACACACACACACACACACACACACACACACAC
>NW_026590905.1:1433009-1435897 GCF_907164565.1 Psammomys obesus | reverse complement strand
CACACACACACACACACACACACACACACACACACACACACACACACCCTATATGTGTCAATGAGGAAATCTGCAGAAAGATTTAACAGAGCCGGAAAAAAACCCATCCTGAATGTGGGTGGCAATACCCAATGTGCCGGGGTCCTAGACTCAGTGAAAAGCACAAGGGAGCCAAGCACCAGCATCCATCCCTCTCGGCTTCCTGGTTGCAGATGCAGCGCAACTCCCCTGCCACGGTGGACTGTGCCTCCAAACAAGATCAGCCCTTCCTCCCTACATAACGCCAAGATCATCAGCCCTTCCTCCCTACATAACGCTTGTTAGGCAATTTGTTACTATACTGTTGCTGTAAGAAAAAATAACGAATAGACCATGCTTTTGGAAGTCCCCTCCTGCCCAGTTCAGCTCCCTGAGAATCCGCCCCCCCCCCAACGCCCTGAGTTCTGAGCATCTGAAAGTCTGTAAGGATTTCCTATTTTCATCTGGAACTCCCACCCCCTAAACCATTACAGAGGATGGAAGTCTTGAAGCCAACTTTTCTAGAAAGCACAGACAGTGACTATTTCACTCTCTGCAAGCCAGAGTTGTTGTTGTTGTTGTTGTTGTTGTTGTTGTTGTTGTTGTTGTTGTTTTTAAGGACTACTCGGCTTTGGCACTGAATCATACAATTATTCTTAACCCATATACGTGTGAGCATGGCTGAATCCCAATGCAATTTTCATTTGTGAAAATGGGTGGTGCAGAGCTGGGAGGTAGCTCAGCGGATAAGAGCACTTGCTCAGCAAGTACAAGAACCTGAGTGTCCAGACACTGAGGAAAACTATCAGCACAGCCACAAGCACATGTAACTCTGCAGTGCTAGGATGGGGGACCTACAGAGACAGGCAAATCCCAGCAGGCATGCTGGCCGTGCAGCCTGTGCAGACGTGATGAGCTTCAGGTTAAGTGAGAGATCCCGTCTGAGGGAATGAGGCAAACAGTAATAAAGAGAGACACGTGGCATCTTCCTCTGACCTCTGAGTGTACACATGGGTGCGTATGCCCACTCATAAGTGCGTGCGCAATACATGAAAACAATACTACGATATTCCCTCTCTCTCTCTCTCTCTCTCTCTCTCTCTCTCAGACACACATACATACACACACAGCTGGTTGGCTAGATTCATTCTGCAGGGCATAATTTTCTGCACCTTACCCTAGAGCAAGCCTTAACATCTCCCACTGGCCTTTCTTGGGTTGCTGTGACTATGAGCATGCCTGTCTGCTACACTGGAATATGAGTTTCTTGACTGCTGGCTCTGCTGGCTTTGTGTATTCTAACACTTGAGTCCCCATGTCTGCTGCTGCCCCACATATAATGTGTATCCAACAAGCGTTGTCCTTTAAATATCTGGTGCGATAGTACAAGTTTCCCATACCATAATGGAAGAAGATTAGAACAGACAAGGAAGACATCAAGAAGCCAACCAGCACTGATGATGAAGGATGGATCAGGGATGAAGCCCATGACCATGTGTTCATACCTACCAAAGCATGCTGGGAAAGCAACTGCCCTGCTGGCCTGAGCATGGCTCTTGGAGGGAACTCTGTCTGCTACATCAAAGGGCACATGGCCTGATCAAAAGTTTGGAGCAGACATTGCACCTCCTGGATCCATGCCTCCATTTCCTCCCACTCAAACAATCCAGACTGATAGCACTCCTGGGACTGGGATCGGCCTGAGGGGCAGACATCTGTGGGAGCTTTAATCTGAACCCACAGCTGATACCTAATATCTAGCACTAAGGCATTCATTCTGCTGTGCAGTCCAAAAGAGCTTGCAAGCATCAAGCCTTCTCCATTCCCCTGATGCGCCTGAGATTGAATGCAATGAAAAGGTGGGGTTAGCACAAAATCCATGGAGCCAGCAGCATTATAGGATGGCCATCTAAAGCTGACGTGACCTAGGCTGTATTTAGAACAATGGAGAAGAACCCCACTTCCTGCCTTACTAGACACATACACACACAACAATCACCACTACCACCCATATCAAACCCACTGGTTAACACCAAATGGACAAAAAAAAAAAAAAAAAATTCAGAGACTATTAAGAGAAGAGAGGTGAAGAAGAAATAAAACTCAAGGCCATACTCAATAGAAAAAAAGGGAGAGGTAACTTTAGTTGTTCGACTAGAGAAAAGCTCAGGCAGGAGGGTGAGTGAAGAATGACAATATCTGGCTTCAAATAGCATCCGGGGGCCAGGCGTGGTCCACATGGCACCTCAGGACAGGTAGAGGGACAGCTGAGAAAGAAGTGAGTGTTCCCATGGCCCAACCATCAATCATAATAATGTTCTAAAATATGATTAGAGTCTTAAAATATATTTAAAATTTGTGTTAGTTCTTCTTACATAGCGTTCATACAAAGTTCATACATAGTTTCATACAAAGCGTTTTGATCATATTCAATCCCATCCCCCAACTCTTTCCAGATCTACTCCCCTTTCCCTATCCACTCAACTTTGTGCTGTTAAAAAAAAACAACTTAAGCCCATCAAATATACATCCAAAATATTAAAGTATTATTACACCTGCCTTCATCAATAAATAAATCCAAAATGTAAAATAAATCCAAATGGTTACTGTAGGGTATTGACTATGTCCCTCAAAAAATCCATGCCACTCAGAACCTCAGAATATATATTCCCTTGGAGGAACCTTTGCAGATATAATTAATTGTAGCTGATATGGGATTTACCATCTTAGAGTAGCCCTAACCCTCAGCGTTCACAAACACACACAGACAGAGAGAAAAAAAGAAAGAAAGAGAGAGAGAGAGAGAGAGAGAGAGAGAGAGAAAGAAAGAAAGAAAGAAAGAAAGAAAGAAAGAAAGAAAGAAAGAAAGA
>NW_026590905.1:1431458-1432999 GCF_907164565.1 Psammomys obesus | reverse complement strand
AGAAAGAAAGAAAGAAAGAAAGAAAGAAAGAAAGAAAGAAAGAAAGAGGAGGGAGGTGGGGGAGAGGCAGCAATATAAAAGCATGACAAAGATTGGAGGAAAGGAGCCACAAGCCAAGAAACGACAAAGATCATCCTCAAAAGCTAGGAAAGAGTCATGGATAATTCTGCCTCAGAGCTTAATAATATTGCCTCAGAAAATATCAACCTTGCTGACCCCGTGGTCTGGATTCCTAGTCACCAGAGCTATGAGAAAACAAATATCAATTGTTTTAAGCCAGCACATTTGAGATGTTTTTCATGGAAGACTCAGGGTGTTAACACAGTTAATAACTTAGAAATACTAGGCTGAGCATTTCAGTGCAAGTAGGCTGGTATACTAGAAAAAAAATGAAAAAAATGACTTCTGGGTTCAAATACTTAGCTAAACATTCACCCTGTGTAACCCTGGGCAAGTTAGTTATTTAGCTTTTCTGTGCCTCAGTTGCCCTTTCTACAAAATAGCTTGAGTATTGACCTTGCAAGGTTATTGTTCAAATCACTCATCACTGAGCAGTAAGTGTCCCTCTAAAGAAACAACTGCAACATCTCTCTGAATTTTAACCATGTTATCTAGTAAATAAGCTACAGATGTACATGAAATTACCTAGAAATCTTACTGAAGAAAAGGAGCAGAGGAAAGAGTGAGGTGCCAACAGGTGTAGGAAATGGGACTGACATGGTTTGAGGGTAAAAGGATGGAGAAATCCAGGGAAACATCCAGATTCTAATATAGCAAGAAGAATGGCTAGGACAATGAAGACAAAGAGCAGGGATGAAAAAATAGATAAATAACTAAAGATAGAACTGAATTCTTGCTGCTTTAGAGGGAGGTAAGTGAGAGGAAACACATGAAGGATGTCCAGAGAGAGAGAAGAGAAGACATTTGGGAGGAAATCATGTCAGGCCCTAAAATCCAGAGAAAGAGAAAATAACAAGAAAAACTGAACAAGTGGTCACCTTGTCAAAAAAAAGCCAATGACTGAAAGAGTTGTGTATTTCAGGAATAGAAATACTAGAAGAAATTAAATAATGTGGAGAAGATTATCAAAGTTCCTAGAACTTAATTGGCACTTGGTGATGATGGATGGATAGAAGGACAAACAGATGGATGAAAATACTTCCGTATTGACTACCCACAACTGAACCCACTGTCTATACCCTAGATTGAATTTGTGATGGATCTATCCAGAGACAGAGACAGAGCAAGGTAACACAGAGTGTCCTGTCCTGCTGTATACTATTCCTCACAGATCTTCAGAAACAAAGAAATGTAAAGCCAAAAAAATAATAATAATGGAAAGAAAAAAATCCTAGTAACTTTCCTACCCAAAAGGGTCTTCCAAAGGTCAGCCCATCTGCCAGCTTCTGGCAGAATGTCAGGAGCAATTTTCAACATTCACCTAGAGAAACCCACATACGTGTGTACCCAATGAGACTTCCTAAGGGAAAGGAAGTGTGTGTGTGTGTGTGTGTGTGTGTGTGTGTGTGTGTGTGTGTGTG
>NW_026590905.1:1387468-1431448 GCF_907164565.1 Psammomys obesus | reverse complement strand
GTGTGTGTGTGTGTGTGTGTGTGTGTGTGTGTGTGTGTGTGTGTGTGTATCCTACCACTTCTTGCTTTCTGGCAAGAGAAGTGGAAAAATCAGTCATCAACAAAGCTGTTGCCCCTGGAGCCAACGAGCACAGCCAGCCCCAGGCCAAGTCTCTGGGAAATGCATCAGATCAAACTCAGTGATCAATAACAAAATCAGCAGAATTCCCAAAAGCCAAAAAGGGGCAATCCAGGAATTCCTCCCGGGGCTACACACACACTCATTCCCTGAGGTTAATAGGCTTCACCACTTTCCTAGATACACCCACAGTATCACAGAAGTCAAACTACTTTGTATCAGGGTCAGGGGAGCAATGATAACAATTAAAGGGGCTCCGTGGGTCCCTAAGTGCCTTCCTCCTTCTGTCTCTAACAGGAAAAAAAAAATACTCAAAACCCCTCGTGGGGGCTAACCAATCAAACATGAAAACAATCAGCCCTACAATTCAGATGGAAGAATGGTCTTTTGTTAAACCATGATCCTGGAACACCCTCAGCCTCGTTGTCCTGGGCTGGAAGGCCGGAGTTATAGAAATACATTCACAAGGTCAGTAATGTTCATCTTGGGCTGACCTACTGGCAGACAGAAACATCCTGCCTGGACCGGAGCTGAATTAACCCCTTCAGGCAATGTTTGGAGGGTAGGAGAAGGCAGAAGGAGAGGATGAAATATGTAAACAACTACTGAAGGAGAAATGGAAGGCTGGTGGCACTGGGAACCAAGGAAGAGCCTGTTGTTCAAGGGACTTTAAGAATGGGGAGGAAAAAAAACTACCAAAACAGCCAGGCTTATGTTTCTGGGTCTTTCTGACCTCTATCAAAGCTAGTCACTGCAGACCATGGCCTCTTCTTTGACCTGAAAAAGAAACACAAAAGCCTCTCTTTCGACACCAGCCCTATCTGGGCACCAAGAATGCCAGGAGGCAGAGCCCAGGCTTCAGCTTCATGTTACAAGTGGGAAGCTTAAGTGAGGAGTGACTTTCCTGGGACCAGCCTCACTACCTCCTGGTACTAGAGAAGCTCCGACTCTGCTCTGTCCTCTCTATTTCTTAAGAGTCTTGAACCTTGGCGGTCACCTGTAAACCCTAAGGCTGGATCTGCACTTCTCAGAGGCATAGAGGAGGGACCGTGCCAGCCCCAGGTCCTGACCCACTGGCTGGACAGAGGACATTCACAGCTTGGTTAGACATCAGACAGGCTAGTGGCTGCAGAGCTGTGTGGTGTGTCTTCTCTCTCAAAGCTTGGAAAAGAGGATCAAAGGCGTGTGAGGCGTGAGCTGGGTGGTCTGGGACATCAGGGTGGGTGTGGGAGGGGGGCAAGGATGCAGAAGAGGACACAGAGGATCATCCACATCCTCAAACAAGGCTGGCTTTGTTCCCCTGACTTAGAGTCCACAGCAGAGGGAGCAGAGAGGCCTCGATCAAAATGCAGCCACAAAGCATAGGCTAGACTTCCAGAGTCCACACAATCAGGAAAAAAAACACTAGCAGGAGGATGGTGATAAGGATGAGAGGAGAGACAGAAGACCAGAGAAAGTTACCCTGTGGTCAGAGATGGCTGCATGCTGGGCTCCCAATGAGCCCCCTCATCACTATGGTGTATTAATTATCTACCATATACCCTGTTGGCAATCTCTAATGCCACTACACACTCATTTTGTGTCATCTAGAATTTCATTAATGACTCCAGTTTCTCTTTACCAAGTTAGTCCCTCCTAAAATGCTGACGACAGATCAATGAAACATCTGAGGTTCACGGCAGAGCTCACAGCCCACTCCATTGAAACGGAGGTTTATTGAGGTAGTGCGCACACGCGCACGAGCACACGCGCACACACACACACACACACACACACACACTGCCCTGGAGGGTGGGAGGTGGGGGCAGGAACATCTGCTCTGCTCCAGAAACACACCTGGAGGTGCTGTGGCCGCTTCATTTGCCCACACGTTTACATTCATTCTGTATAAATCGTGGGAGTTCTCTTGTCTGCTTCTAGATATTCTTCAAGATTAGAGGGCAGGTCCCATGGTGAGTGTGAGGAAGGAACTCGAGGCAGAGAACCCAGGTATTTGGGCCCCTGTTCCTCCACTGGCGGGAACCAGGGCTTAGCTGTAGCATGGCTCGGATTAGTATCCCCTCAACGGCTTCTGTTTTAAAAGGTTGGTCCCCAGAGTGGCACTACTGAAACCCTGAGAACACAGGGCTTAGTGAGAGACCTCCAGGTCACTGAGGAGACACCTTCCCATCCCCTGTGGGGCTTAGGCTCTTTCTTTTTTTCCTTGTTCTCTGGCAAAGCGAAGTAAGTGGTTTCCTCTGCCACAAATACCTGCCACAATGTGCTCAGTTTGCCACAAGCCCAAAGCTAAGAGGAGTCAACTGATCATGGGCTGAAGCCACCAAACTCTGAGTCAAAATAAACTGTATTTTCTCATTATACGTTAAGTACCTCAGGTATTCAATCATAGTATTGAAAACCTGACATGGTCAAACACATTGCTTTCCTGGGTCTTGGATCCTTTGCCAGGTGTGGTGGCTGGTGTCTATAATTTCAGCACGTGGGAGGCTAAGTCAGGAGGATTACTGCAAGCTGGACTCCAGGCAAGCCAGGATTAAATAGTAAAACACCATCTCAAAAAAAAATAAAAATAAAAAACAAAATAAAATAAAGATAAGGACTTGGATGAGATGACCAATCTCATCTCTTACTTCAACTCTGATATATGCAACCAGTGTTTTTATTTGTGCTTAATTCTTATGATGATGGATGGAGCACCAAGAGCCACGTGGCAAATGCTCTTCTGGGCCTTTTTCACACCACACAGAATTCTAACACCTGCCTTAGTGCAATATATTTAAAAAATCCGCATTTTGCAAATAAACCAACAGAGAATAAAGATGTAACCCTGTGGCATGTGTAAGTCGGAGCTCCATCTCTGGTACCAAGAAATAAATGAAGAAGGGGAGGAGGGAGAGAGAGAAGAAACACAAGGAATCGATCATAGAAAAGAAACAGACCAAGACGCAGGACAGTTTAAAATGCATCCTAAGGTGACTCGGGGAGTGAAGAGCATTTGCAGGAACCATCCGTCTGTAAACACAACCTCACAGCAGGCTCCACGGGCCACTAACAGTAAATAAAGGGAAGGGCATCTTGATTCCCAGCTCTCAGTAGTCATGGCACAACACAATACTACTAACAGTCAACATGGGGCGGGGGTGGTTCTAGCGCTGCCATGAGGACCCTGCAAAATTCATGAGAGGAGAGCGTTAAATTACGAGTGTCTACATGGAGCGCAGGGGCAGCTCAGTTTCAGAGGAGCTGTCCTCACCCAGGTACCTGACTGGTCTCACATGCAGACTACTGTGAAGGCCTAGCACAGGCTTGAGCCTGCCCTTGACCCCTTCCCTACCGCTTCTTCCCTGCTGCTGCCATTGCAAACGGCGGTAGCCACAAGGAAATCTTAAGGTGACATCAGACCGCTAGAGTTCAGAGGACCACACTTCTTTTTTTAAAAAAATAATTTTTTCATACAGCATATTCTGCTCACGGTTTCCCCTGCCTCCCCTCCTACCAGATCCTCTCCACCTCCCCACCCATCCAAATCCAAACCTTCTTTCTCCTGCTCCCTGGAAAAGAGACGGGTCAATTAAAAAATAAATAAACAAGTAAATAACACAACGCAAAGAGACAAAGAAACACACACACAAGGAAGAACAAAAGAAACATGTATATATACTCAGAGACACATACCCGCATGCACACATGCAAAAGCCATACAAACAGAAAATCAGAAACCATAATAGATAAGCAAAATATGAAGTAACAAATACCCAAAGCATTATGAGACCTAACACCCCCAAAATACCATTGAGTTTCCTTTGTGTTAGCCAACAACTGGTGGGCATGGAGCCTTCCTTAAATGTTGTCTGGCTATCTGGTGAGGCTCCCTCAGAGAAAACTAATCTTTCCTTTGTGAGCAGTTATCAGTTAGAAATGACTTCTGGGTCACGGATGGGGGAATCTTAGAAAGCCATGCCTCCTGCACCTTTCAGAGGTGGTAAGCCCTCAGTGGTGACTCAGACTCCAGGAAACCAAGGAATGCAGTAGCCAGGCAAAGGTGCCCAGCCTGCTGTATCTGTACAGTATACAGTGGAAGGAAACCAAGACTGTAAGGTCCATTTCCCCAACACATGCCCCTGGGCAGCATGCTGGGCCTTCAGATGGTTCCAGATTGTGTGAACAGAAAACAAACACGAAAGAAAGCCAACAGACAGCTCTACCCATTCCTTCCACAGCATGGTGAGGAGGGATGAGCACAGCCCCCAGGAAAGGCTTACAACTAAGAGTGCCCAGGGGACCCCAAGGCATACATATTACTTCCCATTTGCCAGCATCAGATGTGTGTTCAGTGATCTGCTCCTGATTTTCTGTAGCCTGATCCTACCAGGAAGCACCACATTCTTGTGCTACTATTTCATCTCCCTCTGGTCCAGCCTGTTCTGGCCTTGTGTCAGATTAATATTCCTAGTCTATGGAAGCCAGACAAAATTTCCTTCAGTGCCGTTGACCTCTCTAGTTGCCCCCCAGCTGCCTGGAGGCTTACAAAGCCAGTGGCAGCCGCCACCCCTTCCCCACCCTGAGGTCCGGAAGTGTAAGCACTCGGGGTGGCCTGACTCTTGCAGAAAGTCATTAGGAAGGAGTGAGGCTTTACAAGGTGTGAGAGATTTCACTAGCTCACGGGACCAGAGCTGGTGTCCAGCCTTTGTGGTAGGAGAGCAACTGACTTTCCACCGTAGTAATGGCATGGCCCAGCTATGTCTGATGTTCCCAGCTTCCTAACTGATGACCAACGCAGGGCAAAGAAAAGCGTCTGTTAAGAATTCAATCCCATGATGATGGCAGCTGATATTTAGTGAGCAACTCAGTCTACGTTAGACACAGTCCTAGAAATTATTGATGCTTTGTCTCTAATGCATTTAATTCCTCAGTGAACACAAGGATACACTCTTCTTTCCCCGCTCCTCTCTAGAGATGAAAACAAGTGAGCATAACAAAGGTTTGGTGGCCTGTCCAGAGTGTCACTCTAGCTCAGAGTTTGAGCCTTTAGACACTGTGCAGCACATGCCACCAAGCCCTGGGTTGTATAGAAGGCTCCTTAGCATCATGTCATCTTTCGGGCCCATGATGGGGACAGTTTTGATGATGGGAGACACGACTAACACTAGGACCATGAAGGTAGACTATTCATACCTCACCTGAACTGCATCACTTGACCACATCCCTGCCTACTCAAGGAGCAGAGCCTTAATCAGCCCCACTCAAAGCCAAAGTCCACCCTTGCTCTACAAGAGGGGATGAAGAGAAAAATGCTCCAGGGGGATCAGAAGTGAGTGGAGAAGAGGCTAACAGAGTCTTCAGTGCCTGCATTGTTGAAAGAGAGGCCCTGGACAGTCTCTCTCTGGGCCCTGCATATATCTAAGCTGCCCTGACCCTCCCGACTAAGTTTAGAAGCAAGAGGAAAAGTAGCCTTCAAACAGATATACGGCACACTTATGTGCAGGCCGGCATTATCACAACAGCCAGAATGTGGAGGCAATGCAAGCGTCCGCGATGGAGGGATAGATAAACAAAATGTGGTGCGGACATACTGCGGGTTTTTGCAGCCTCAGACACGAAAGGAACCCTGCCATGTGCAATAACAGCCATCCACCTGGAGAGCAGTCTGCTGAGTAAAGCAGCCAATCAGAGAGAGATAAACAACGGGTGCTCTCACAGGACAGGCAAACAAACGCATGGAAGCAAAGGGTTCAGGTGTGGCCTCCAAGGGGCGAGGGGTGGGGACAGAGGAAGTGGGGCTACTACGTGCAGAGCTCCAGTTCTGCCGCGTGAGAAAGATTTAGTGGCTCACTGTACAACACATGCCCATAGTTAGCGCAGCAACACACGTCAGCATGCAAGGACAGTGGACCTCATGCTGAGTGATGTCACACATTAAAGGAGGTGTCCGATCTGTCCATGCCACTTCCCATATGTCCCCCGTCACCCAGTCATGCACATTAAAGTGTTCTTTCTCTGTAGACCAGTTACAGTCCAAATAAAGTTGTTTCTCATAAAGAAAAGTCCAGCAGGCTAGAGAGAAAGAGAGCTGTTTGAGGAGAGAAATGGGGCCAGCTGAGAGGGTGAGGGTAGGACAAGGGATGGAGAAGAAAGGAGTACAATGGCTTATAGGTATGCAAATGCCACAATGGAACCCCTCACTTTGTGTGCCTATTAAAAATACATTGAAAATAAAATTTGGACACATCGCACAATATAGATGATCTCTGAAGACATTTTGGGCTAAGTGAAATAAAAGGATGCAGAGATGAATTCTGGCCACTTTGTCTTCTCTGTGCCTGTGCTCACTGCCAAGGGGATGATGGCAGCTTCCTGTATCCTCCTTCACACTAGACAGAAGATGCCTCTGATTCTTCCGGGGACACAGAAGAGTGGGCCTAGCCAGGTAAAAGCAACCATTAAACTTGCCCTTGTGTAGGCTGCCGCCACATTGACTGTGCTGCCGTCTATGGCAATGAGACTGAGATGGGAGAGGCCCTGAAGGAGAATGTGGGACCAGGCAAGGCAGTGCCTTGGGATGCGCGGTTTGTGACATCCAAGCTGTGAAATTCTAAGCATCGTAGAAGCTACCATCCGGAAGCTACACTGGCTGATCTACAGCTGGAGTATCTGGACCGTTATTTGATGCACGGGCCTTAAGCCTTTGAGTAGGGACAATGAAACTCTGCGATATGACTCCACCCACTATAAGGCGACCTGGAAGGCTCTGGAGGCTCTGGTGGCAAAGGAGCTTGTCCAACTTCAGCAGGCAGCAGATTGATGTCTTCAGTGTAGCCTCTGTGTGCCCATCTGTCTTGGAGGTGAAATGACATCCATACCTGGCTCAAAATGAGCTCTTTGCCTGCTGTCAAGCACAAGGCTTGGAGGTGGCTTATAGTCCCTTGGGTTCCTCTGATCATGCTGGTGCCATCCTGATGAGCCAGTCCTGCTTAAAGAACCCGTGGTCATGGCACTCATTGAAAAACATGGCCAATCTCCAGCTCAAATCTTGCACACGTGGCAGGTTCAGTAGAAAGGTATCTGCACCCACAAAACCATCACTCCTCCATGCCTCCTTCAGAACATTCATGTATTTGATTTCACCTTTAGCCCAGAGAAGATGAAGTAATGAAATGCTCTGAACAAAAATTGGTGGTATATCATGCCCATGATTATGGCAGATGGGAGGCAGGGTCCCCGGAAGTGCTGGGCACCCTCTGTGGCCCACTAATGACCCACACTGAGGCCAGAGTTTCTAAGCTTCCCGTTCTGTTCTCCTGCTACACCTGAGAAAGAACGAGTCCATAAAGCCATTGAGGTGTTAAAAGGGGGGTGGGGGAATGAAAGACAAATCCTGACTGGTTCCGCTTCTGTGAGATCTCTGGAGAAGAGAAATTCATGACAAGAGGAGAAAAGGTGGCATCCTACAGCAATGGGGACGAACTCACCGCCACTCAACCCTGCATTCCAAGTGGCTAAGATGGTAACTCTACGCTGCGCACATTTGACCACAGATTTAGCTTGTTACTTCATAATATTTACATATTTTTTGAGACAGGGTCATGCAATGTTGCCCATGAATGCCGAGGATGCAGGCTTGCGCCGCCACACCTGGCTTAGCCATGGTTGTAAGAGATGTTTATAATAAACGCTGTATGTCTCAGATATGACAACAGCTGAAGCTTAGGTTTGCATTTTTTAAAAAAATAAGCATAAAAGCATAAATCAATAAAATCCTCAGCTAGTAGACTGTCCTGAAGCCCCAGTAAGATGGGATGACAGATTTGCTGTACCACAGATGAGTGAAAATGAAATCTTCCAGCATTAAATTATTTAAAGAAGTAACCCTGTCTGACCTGGCGGCACCTTCAGTAAAAATGTATGATTAGAGATCACTCACAAAGAAGCCGGAGACCAACCTGAGGAGCCATAGCTTCTTCCGTAGAGAGCTGGTCCCCAGAGCTGTTCCCTTCCTTGACCCCAAGGCGAGCCTAGCCAGCAACAGAAATCATGACATCATGATCCCAGTTTTATGAGGAAGCCAGAGAAATCAAATTCATAGAAATAGAAGGCAGATACCTGAACCTAAGGTGAGTCCAATGAATAACTTTTGACATCACCTAAAAAGGCTTTTGGAGGGCCCGAACTCTACCCAAAAATCATGTTAACACCAGCATCCTCTGAACATGTGTCGCATGCGAAGCCATGATGTCTGATGCAGGAAGCTGTGTGGTGCATGTTCAGAAAGTCCAGTCCTCCTTGGCTCATCCCCCTCCCCCTGGACCGCATCCCTCCCTGCTTCTTTAGTCCTCAAACTGCCTCAACTGTGTGGGGAGACAAATTTGAAATATTCTCTCAGATCTCCGCACTTGGCCATCTTGTGACTGTACTCCTGGAGGAAAAAACAAACAAACAACTAATCATTTCAATCGTTGGCATACTTCACAGTGTGTGTGTGGGGGGGGGGGGGAGGATCGACCTAGTTTGGTGACATAAGCAATAACGTTCTAGAAGGAGCCTTGCTCAAACATGGTCATAGGATGGCGCGCCCAGGACAGGAATCACAATGTCTGGACAAGACTGACACTCAAACTATAAGTCAAAGATTGACCCAGAAATGACAACCTGGTTCCCAGGTAGAGGGGATGTGAAACCTTAAAAGTCAGTGTTTGACTGAGAAATAAACACTAGTTTTAATCTCTCTCTCTCTCAAACATTACATCCCACAGTTTCCCCTCAGTCCATTCTTCCCAGTTTCTCCCTCCCCCACCTCCCTCTCCCCCAGATACACTCCTTCTGTTTCCCTTAAAAAAAAAAAAAAAACATAAAATAAAAAGAGCAGGCCTCCCAGGATATCTGCTGGACATGGCATAACAAGTTACAATGAGACTAGCACAAACCCTCCTTAGCAAGGTGACCCAGTAGAGGAAAAGGGTCCCAAGAGCAGGCAAAAGTGTCAGAGACACCCGCTCACTCCCATTGTTGGGAGTTCCACAAAAACACCAAACTACACAACCATAAGGTTTATGCAGAGAACTTTGGTCAGACCTATACAGGGTCCCAATCTGTTGCTTCAGTCTCTGTAAGCCCTATGAGCCCTGATGAGTTGATTCTGTGGGCCATATGGTGTCCTCAACCCCTTTAGTGCCTACGATCCTTCCTCCTCATCATCTGTGGGGTCCCCCTAGCTCTGCCAAGTGTTTGGCTGTAGATCTCTCCATCTGCTCCCATCAGTTGCTGGATGAGGCTTCTCTGATAACAATTTAAAGCTTTGTACAGTTTGTTTTGGTGAAGCAGCCAACTGAGGCTCTTTACCTCCTCCTGGTGGTTAGGAGGACTCATGACAGCTTATACAAATAGTGTGGGCCCTTCAGGCTAAAAATTCAGAAAGCAAAGACAAGACAAGCAGGCAGTGTGCCTCCAGACAGGCAAAGGCAGATGCACAGGTGGAAAAAAAAAAGGACTCCTCAGGGCTTCTCTCATTTGTGGCCCCTGAGGTTTAAAATTCCACATCCTTTTTTTTTTTTTCTCTTTTCTTTTCTACCCAGACTCGCAACTTGGGAATAGCAGTTATACCCAGAAGTGATAATTCCCACCAGCTTTAAGTCCTTAGCAGCATGGAAAATGTCCCCTAGGGGTCTAGGGAAGGCAATGGCAAGGCCTCTTGTGGCCACAGAGCTCATTCCTCTACTGTGACTGCCTCTGTGAGATGCCAACAGCCAAGGGCATTTATTCATCCAATCATGTCCTGCCTTCAGCACTTCCATCACTTTCATTGCTGTCAAGGCGAATAAAGCAACAGGGTTCCTCTTTTGCTCAACAGCTTTTGCCTATTATTCAAAATTAATCCTAAGGAGACTTCCAAAGTACATGGGATGTTAAAATCTGCCCCCACGTAATGTAGTATAACAGAGAGGAAATAAAACACTATTGTAAAGAATGAAAGAATAGAAGCACATCAGAAACCACAAGAAGAATGACAGCACAGTTGAAAAGAATATTGAAACATAATATACTTTGACCAAGAAAAGGACAAGCAGCACAAGGCTCTACTATCATCGCTCCCCGGCTGGAGAGGGAAATCAAACTCATCCAAAAGGCAAATCAGCAGGCCTTGGTGAGGAGAGGCTGGAAATCTTACCTAGAGTTTGGAAAGCCCACAGCGAGGCAGCCTCAGACCCAGCTAGATGTTGTTGGTGAGACACTGACCCACTGTGGAACAGGCAGTAAGAGAGAAGAGGTAGCATTGCTTCATTCCAAGTCTCAGAAGACCATGACGGACACCATCTTGAGAGAGAGTGTGTATTGTTCAAGGCTAAGCTAACCTAGAATCCTGAGGGGGGAAAAAAATCACAAGCCATGGCATCCAGGTCAATTTCCACAGTACAGCGGAAGGAAATAACGACAGGAAGCAGTTGTGGAGAGGGAGAGGCCTAAGGTGGACATGCTAAGAGGCTGAGGTAGATGAAGGTTTGGTTGGGCTAGCGAAGGATGCAGTCCAACCATCTCTGAGGATAACACTGGGCTGTAATAGACCAGAGTGTGAGGGCGGGAAGTGGCCAACCTCCAGGAGCTACTTATCTGCCCTGAGGTTTACTGCCAGCGAGCCTGGGAACCCCGGAGTTCCGGCAGAGCCTTAGATGTCTGCAGCTGCATCCTCCAGCAGAGTGTTTAATGCTACGTGGATTTGAAAACAGACACTGGTCCGCCTGTGCAGACGAAAGTGTTGTGTGTACTCTTCCCATCCACTAGGCACCCCAGTATATACAAACTGTAAAGTCCCAGAGATGTGAAGAACTGGTCCAGACCACAGAATACAAATTCAGATGCAACCAGCAGAATCTTCCAGTACATAAGAAGGGGGAGTTTCTGTGAAAACTGCATCTCTGATGGATGTTTCACTATTGACCCACTAGGTTGAGCACAAGCCTAGCCAGTAGGCAAGACAAGAGACTCCACTACCAGCCAACTTACCCCAACCCAACATTCTCCATTCTCAGAAGGACCAGCTAGAAAACAAGCTAATACTTCATCTTCTTTGTGCTCCTTGGTTTCTTTTTTTAGTAGACTTTTAGTAGAAGTTTAACATTTATTTTTTATCAAAACTTTAATATTTTTATTAAATTTGTCTAATTTTATTTATGCATCTTTGAGCCATCATAGTTTTACTTTTCTTTCTTTTTTTCTCTCCTTTTGTAATGACATTGCTTAGCATTTCCTTTTCCTGTCCTTGTCCTTTTCTTCAGTTTACTTATTTGATATTTTAAAACTTACCCTAAATACTTCTTATCTTTATAACATACTGCATGTGATTTTGCTGTTTTCTGTTCTATGATCTTTGTTGGAGCATTAGTTAGCTCAAATTGATATACCATATTTTTTCACATCTTCTTTCGGTTGGAATTATTGCTTTTACAACTGTATATTTTCTCTTCTCTTGAGAAGCATGGAGATTGACTCCTGAAGAATAGCTTGCTCAATAAAACCATGAAGGTACCCAGATCGCAACACAGAAGAGGGAGATATAAAAAATCAACTCAACACAGGGCCTCTAAAGACCACAACTCCTCAGCTAGTCAATCTAGATATTGAAGTGGTTAAAGTGCTATACAAACAATTCAAAATCCACAAAAATGATAAATGACTTCAAGAGGAGAAGAAGAAGAATGAAGTAAAGAAATAAATTCAGAGTGTGGATGAGAAATACAGTCATATAGAGCAAAGGTAGTAGCACTGATGAGAAACATAGCAAGGACATTGATGTTCTGGAGAACAACGCAGAAATTTCACAAGGGAAAAAAAATCTAATTTTAAAACAGTGGAAACCATCACTGCTAGATTAAATCAAGTAAAATAAAGACTCAGAGATGAAAGAAGGGGTGGAGGAAATAGCACACTCAAACATAAAAATATAAATAAAAATAAAAACAAGTCAAACTTAGGATGTGGCTCAGTTAATGAAGTGCTTGTCCAGCAAACATAAAATCCTGGGTTTAAGCCTCTGCAGAAAACTGGGTGTAATGACCCTAGCTGCAACCCCAGTGCTTTGGAAGACAAAGTAGGCACATCAGGGCCTGCTGGCCATTCTCGACTATGAATTCAAGATCAGCTGAGCATCATAATCACAAGTCCTAAGAAACAGATTAAAAGAGTAATGAAATTAAAACTAAAACCACAGAAAATTGATTCAATAAAATGATTAAAAAAAAAGTGTTCAGATCTTGGAGCCCGGAATAGGTATCCAAACACAAGAGGTAAAGATCCAGAGGTCAGGGAAGACCAGAGCAAAACAAAGTCTAAGGACATGATAGGACCGTGGTTCTCATAAACCCCACAGCAGACATGATAGCCTACACAAGATCAAGCCAGGCAGCATTCCAACACTGAGGGAATGGGGGCTCCCAAGCCTACACCTCTCTGAAGAGCTTGCAACAAGGATTACTTCTGATTTTAGCCATTTTGATGGGTGTAAGGTGAAATCTCAGGGTCGTTTTGATTTGCATCTCCCTGATGGCTAAGGATGTTGAACATTTCTTTAAGTGTTTCTCTGCCATTGCATATTCCTCTACAGAGAAGATATCAGCCCTCTGTCAGATATAGGGTTGGTGAAGATCCTTTCCCAGTCTGTAGGCAGTTGCTTTGTTCTGACGACAGTGTCCTTTGCTTTACAGAAGCTTTTCAGTTTCATGAGGTCCCATTTATTGATCACCTTACACCCATCAAAATGGCTAAAATCAAAAACTCAAATGACAGCACATGCTGGAGAGGTTGTGGAGAAAGGGGAATCCTCCTCCACTGCTGTTGGGAATGTAAACTGGTACAACCACTTTGGAAATCAATCTGGCACTTTCTCAGAGAATTAGGAATAGTGCTTCCTCAAGACCCAGCTATACCACTCCTAGGCATATACCCAAAATTTGCTCAAGTATTCAACAAGGACATTTGCTCAACCATGTTTGTAGCAGCTTTGTTTGTAATAGCCAGAACCTGGAAACAACCCAGATGTCCATCAACGGAGGAATGGATACAGAAATTGTGGTATTTTTACACAATGGAATACTACTCAGCACTCAAAAACGAGGAAATCAAGAAATTTGCAGGCAAATGGTGGGATCTAGAAAAGATCATTCTGAGTGAGGTATCCCAGTAGGAGAAAGACACACATGGTATATACTCACTCATATAGACCTATAAGATATGATAAACATAATGAAATCTATATACCTAAAGAAGATAAACAAGAAAGAGGACACAGGGTAAGATGATCAATCCTCACTTAGGAAGACAAATGGGATATGCATTGGACGTAGGAGAAAACAAGTAACAGGACAGGAGCCTACCACAGAGGGCCTCTGAAAGACTGTACTTAGCAGTGTATCAAAGCAGATACTAAGACTCATAACCAAGCCTTCAGCAGAGTGCAGAGAATCATATGAAAGAAGGGGGAGTTAGTATGACATGGAAAGGATAGGAGCTCCACAAGGACCAAATATATCTGGACACAGGGGTCTTTTCTGAGACTGACACTCCACCAAGGACCATGTATGGATATAACCTAGAACCTCTGCTCCGATGTAGCCCGTGGTAGCTCAGTAACCAATTGGTTTCCCATAGCAAGGGGAACAGGGACTATTTCTGACAGGAACTCAATGGCAGGCTCTTTGACCTCCCCACCCCCCAAGGAAGGAGCAGTCCTGCTAGGCCACAGAGGAGGACTTTGCAGCCAGTCCTGAAGATACCTGATAAACCAGGGTCAGATGAAAGGGGAAGAGGTCCTCCCCAATCAGTGGACTTGGAAAGGGGCAGGGAGGAGATGAAGGAGGGAGGGAGGGATTGGGAGGGAATGAGGGAGCAGGATACAGCTGGAATACAGAGTTAATAAAATGTAACTAATAATAAAAAAATAAAATAAAATCATAAAAAAAAAAGGATTACTTCTGAGGTAGGGACAGTCAGTTTACTTTAAGGGTATGAATCCAGGTAGGCCAACCACATTCCAAGCAGAGGCTATATCCAAAATCAGTACAAAAATAATAAAAATCAAAGCAAAACAACAACAACAATGAAACAAACACTAAAATGAACAACAAAGACTGTGAAACAAAGAGTTGGTTCATTGAAAAAGTAAACAAGATTGACAGAGATTTGAATTAATACAGTGAGCTATAAAAAGAGGGACATTATAAGTAATAATAATAGAAGTCACAGAATCACTAAGGAATACTTTGAAAACTCATATTCCAAAACGCTGTGAAGTCTAGAGAAAAATAAGTAAATATCTAGATGTGTATGATTCAAAAAAATGCAAAAAAACTTAGCATATCAAGTATAGCAATAAATAAAGATACTAGTAGAATAATAAATGAGGTCTAGCACTAGCCAACTTTACTGCTTAGTATGACCAGATGTTAATAAAAATAATAATAATAATAATAATAATAATAATAATAATAATAATAATGATGATGTTCCTAAAAGTATTTTAGAAAATGGACCTGAAGGAATGGCTACAAATTCACTCTACAAAGCTATTATTTCTTTGTCATCAAAACCAGCTAAAGATACAACCAAAAATAAACACTCCCGACAGATATCTTTAACAAACAGACACAAAAATCCACAACAGATTGCTTGTAAGCTTAATTTAACAAACCATTTAAGAGATCGTACAACATGATGTATGCACAATTTAATTACTACTTTCTTTCCAAGGATAAAAGGATGGTTCAACACATTCAAGTCAATTAAAAAAAAAAAAAAAAGATTCGGTTCAGAAATCACACAACCACCCCAATAGATGCTGAAAGGGCCTTTGGCAAAGCTCAATATTCCTTCATTGTAAAAGCCCTGGAGTACTAGAAATAGCATAATAATCTCAATGTAAATAAATGTCACACATGACAAATTTATATCCAATATTGTAAGAGGAAACAGAAAGTATTGTCTCCAAAATTAGTAACTAGGTACAAGTATGCATTTTTAGCCATTTTTATTCACATAGTCCTTAAAGACTTAGCTACAGCAACAAGGGAAGAGAAAGAAATAAAAGAACTAGCAAAGAAGAAGTCACATTACCCCTATTTTGTCTATGGCCATACTACTCTGAAGTCACCCAATCTTGTCACATCATCCCTCTTTGCAGACGATATGATCCTAAACTTAAGAAATTCTAAAGATTACATCAGAAATTTCTTAGATCTGATTAACACTTTCAACAATTTAGCAAAATACAACATAAATATTGAAAAATCCATAGTATTTTCATATACCAATAACTAACTTTTTAAGAGGAAATCCATTCACAATTCCTTAAAAAACACTCACACACACACACACACACAATGCCTAGAAATAAGCCTAACCACGGAATAGGGCAAGATGCAAGAAGGAAGCACCTTCATAGCCATAGACTGGCAGAATCCTCACTGTGAAAATGGCACATCACTGAAAGCAATGTTCAGATTCACTGCAATCTCTATCAAAAATTATGGTGAAATTCTTCACAGAGATAAAAATACAATTTTGAAATTTGTATGTAGGCACAAAAGACTGAATAACCAAAGCAACCAATTGTAAGCCAAAAGAGCAACGCTTGATGAATCCCGCTGATTTCAAATTATACCACAGGGCCATAGTAACAAAAACAGCATGGCACTGGCACAAAACCAAACAAGCAGACCAATAGAATGGACCGGAAGACCCAGAAATAAAACCACACAATGACAGCCACCCAGAGTTTACAAAGAAGACAACACACAGCTTGGAGGAAAGAACCTCTTCAACAAGTGAAGCTGGGAAAACTGGATGGATGTAGAATCCATCTCTCCCACTCTGGGTAAGAATCAGTTTGAATTTATCAAACACTTCAGGCCTAAGAAATTGAGGCTGCCGGGGGAAACACTTCAACACAAAGAAAAGGATTTTTCAGAAAGACTCCAGGAGCTCAGAAAGTAATGGCTAGAAGTGACAAACAGGATTGTATAAAATTACAAAGCTTTTGCACATCAAAGGAAACATTTGGCAGCGTGGATAGGCAGCCTACAGGATGGGAGAAAACAAATCTATGCCAGTTATATATCTGACAAGGGGTTAATATCCAGACTCTACAAGAACCCAGAAAGTTAAAACACCAAAGGGAAATCATTCAGCCAACAAATAAGCAAATGAACTGAGCAGACGGCTCTCAAAGGAAGAAATGTACATGTAGTGGATAAACACACACAAAAAAAGGTCAACACCCTTATCAACCAGGGAAATGCAAATGAAACTATTCTAAGATTCCAGCTCACCCCCCCCCCCCCCCCCCCCCCCCGTCAGAATGGCCCGTCGTCAAGAAGACAAATAACAAATGCCTGTGAAGAGGTGAGGCAAAGGGAGTCCTTATTACCTGCTAGACGGAATGCTAACGTCGGGGATTCAGCCACTACTGACTTCACTATGGGAGTTCCTCAAAACACCAACAGTCAGGTTACCATACGACCTGAACTGATTACACAGCCGAGTAAATGAAAGCCAGCACGCCAGGGAGATACTTCTATTCAATGCTTATTGCTGTATCTACACATAACCAAGATAGGAAACTAGACCAGAGGCCCATCCACAGATGAATGGAGGAAGAAAATATGGCATAAAACAAAATGGACACAGCAACATGGACACAACATTTTTTTTCTTTAATTCATCTATAAAGAGGAATGCAGTTATGTCATCTACAGAGAAATGGGTTGAACTGGAGAGAGTTGGAGAGAAGGGCACTTACTCTGGAGAAACATAAGCACAGGACAAGAAAGTAGAGAGGGCTGTGGGGTGGGAGGCAGGCATCTACGGGGAAAGGGGAGGAGAAGCAAGAGAGGGTAGTGGGAGAAAACGACAAACTGCATGTTTTCTCTCATTTCCATACCCTAGATTTAATGTCTGTGGTCGTAAAGACATAAGAGGTATTAAGTGCAGTGAAGGAAGCCATCAGCAGGAGGCGAGGGTCCAGGGGAGTGTACAATGGGAGTGAATGTGAGAAAAATACAATGATTGATGTCAAGTCCTAAAGAATCCTGGAACAAGTTTCACTCAGTACTTGTGGCTTCTCCCAGCACTTCTCACCCAGCCCCCTACCTAAACCTCTCCCTCTCCCTCTGTATGTGTGTGTTGGGGGGGGGAGGGACTGTGTTTCCCCTCCCCCAGCCTCCGATCCCTATTTAACTCAGCCAAAGGTCTCTTAGTCTCCTGGCTCACTCTTGGCCTCTCGGTTCCTGATTCCTCTCTCTTTTCTCCTGTTCTCCCTGCTTCTCTTTCCTCTCATTGCCCAGTTCAGTCTGGACCTTCCAGATGTCTCTGGCTAGCTTCTCTGTCATAGCTACAATCAGCTTTCTTCCCCCAACCAAACCCTGGAACAGTCCAGTCTTCATTTTTCATTCAATCGACATGTATGGAAATGTCATAACGAAATCCATTATTTTGCGTGTGAACTCTAAAATAATAATAAAGATTAAAATGCAGGTGCTCTTATTAAAATGGTCAGAACCTGGGATTAAACATGCAAGAGTTACCAGGTATCCCATGATGCTCTTCTTTAAACTCTTATTCTTTGTTTGAACATTCCTCTGTTCCTTTTATTTCTTTCAGTGATTTAATCATTTCCTCTCTGAACACCACAAGCTGTTTGGCTGCATCTTCCTGTATTTCTTTACGGATGACCATAGTCTGTTTTATTATATCTTCCCCCAATTCTTTACGTATTTTATTTGCTTCCTCCATTAACCTCTTCATAAGCATAAATGTAAGGTCATCTTCTTGAATTTCATTTATGTTAGGGTGTCCAGGGCTATTTGCCCCTAGATAACTGGGTTCTGGGGATGCCATATTGCTTTGCCTTTTGTTGGTTGTGCTTTTTCAATGGCCTCTACCTATCTCTCTGTCTCAGGTGTTGTCTGTTAATTTCTGGTGCTTGCTTGGTCCCGGGGTGGGGAGGGGAGGGTTCTGAAGTTCTCCTCTGCTTTTTGGGTATGGTCAACTGAGTGGTGGTGCTTCTCAGGAATTGTCACAGTTCACTTCAGGTGTATGGAACTGTGTGGTAACTGTGGTGTTCAGGAAGGCTCTCCTCTCATCAGGAGAGGTCCTAAACTCTTACTCTTAAAGCAGATTTCTCTACGAGTAAAGCCTAGCCATAGTTCTCATTGGCCACGTCATCCAGGGCACTCCACAGTGTGTTTCATTTAATCTCCTCAACTGCTGAGCCTAAGCACGTCTGTCCAGGGTCTTTGGTGCTCAGCTTATTAAAGAACAGGCCAATGAGCACTCAGTGTTCTTGGAAGGAAGGAATCTGATTTATATTCTACCAATGAAGAGTGTACCCTTTTTTCAAAAAGAATAAGTAGATGATGGTGCTCAAGATGTGTTTCTGAGACAACAAGCATCAACTTTCAGGGAACTTAAAAGTTCTGGGAAGACCATGGACAAGAAAGACTTCAGGGTGGTCCTGAAAGCTTTTCAGTATGCTCACACTCTACTTGTGTGTAGCGCTCTCTCTCTCTCTCTCTCTCTCTCTCTCACACACACACACACACACACACACACACACACACATACGCACACATTAATGTTCCTTAAAGATTGACCCCTGTAATATTCCACTGCCCAAATCCCAATTTAGCCACTTGACAGCATCTGCAGAACAGGTTCAAATGGCAGATGGCTTTCAAAATGAAGCTAATGTTCAAATACACCCCATAGACTTTAGTCAAAGCCTGCAGATGGAAGTCCCGTGTAGTGGTGTGTGCCTTACATCCCAGCACTTGGGAAGCAAAGGCAGGGCAGGAAGATCAGGAGTTCAAGGTCATTATCGTCTATATATGAGTTCAAGACCAGTGAGGGCTACATGAGACCTTCCCTCAGAGGTAGAAATGAAACCTGCAGATCAAACAAAAACCAGATCATTTTCCCAAAGACACACACACAGTAATTAAGTAAGACCTCTAATTAATAAAATAATGCCAAAAATATTCAGGATGTAATTTAAATTTTCCAAGCGTGCAGAGAACCAGGAAGTGTCTTAATAGGAACAGAACCATTAGACACCAGTGCTAAAATGACAAAGATTAACAAAGAACAAATTAAAGAACAAATGCTCTTGGAGTACTCAGTCTGAACTCTCAGAAGAGAAAAGACATAAAAATGGGCCACATGGAAACTTCCTAACTGAAAACTAAAATGACTCAAAGAATAAAAGAACTCAAGCTGGCTTCGAGATGGCTCAGTGGGAAAACACTTAGATTGTTACCAAGCCTGCCAACCTGAGCTCAAGGCTTGGTACCCACAGGGTAGAAGGAGAGAGCCAACTCCAGCAAGCTGTCCTCCGACTTCCACACCCCTGCCTTAGCACACTCCACACATGTGCATGCGCACACACATACACACACACAAGCACTCATGCACACAAACATGCATGCACATACATACACACACACACACATACACAAACACAAATAAGTGTAATTTTAAAACAGCTTTTTGTAAAGAACAGCTTAATGCCATGAGGTAGACTTGTTAATATATCGGAGACAACGAAGGGAAGGATCCACGTGCTCCCGGAAATGATCTAGTGAGAACAGCAAAGAGGAAAAGAGACAGAGAGCAGCGAACAGAACTGGGGAGAGCTGCGAGCCTCTCAGGAACTTCTGACAAGAGTGGCTCCTGCGCTGCCGAAGAGTGAGTGTAGAACAGAGAAAAAAGATGTTAAGCAGCTACAATTTTTCTGCATACTCGTGACCTAATCCTGCCTCCCTTTAATACAGCTCCTCATGTTATGGTGACCCCAGCCATAAAAGTATTTTGTTGCTACTTCATAACTGTAATGTAAATATCCACAGTATTTACATTCTATATATTAATTATATATAATACATATATATAATTTATATAATATATGTATAATATATATACAATGCAGGAGTGAAGGTAAAATAAGGACTCCTTGGGTTACAGCTGGTAGAAGGGCTGCTGCTCTGAAGGATTGCAGGACAAAACTCTTCACCGAAGGGAGATACACCAACAGGACAGAGCATGGGGGTAAAGGATGATCCCAGAAATGGGGACGATCAGAGAAACTGGAAACCGTATCGCTTCCTCTCTTGACTTCTTTAAAGTGTGTGTGATGGTTGACAGCAAACACTGTACAGGCTTTTGTTTGCAGCTGGTGTAACTATAGTGCATGAGAGAGCTTGCAGGAAGTGTCGTGGTAGAGGAGCTGGCGAGAGGGCCAAGTGTCTGTGCTGTTCAAGGTGCTTACATATGTATTTATTCTGAGGAGACTATGGAAAGTGTGTCTTTTGGGATCCCTAGAGCACCCACTTATGACACCATACTGTGGGATGCGGTGGCGGGGGCAGGGGAATCTCCTAAATAAGTTCCCGTTTGTAGTTAGGCATTCAGGGTGAGCAGCCAATGAACCACAGAGTATGGAATGGAGTCCTGACTCCTGTGACGCTGTTTCCCATCTTTAAGAGACACTGTGGGTAATTTGGGCCTAGAAAGGGTGGAAAGTGATTCTGACACAGCTTGGGAGGTTACAGGGCCTGAGCCATGACTGGGGAAGTGGCAGCTCTTTCCCTTCCCTTCCCCTGGACTGGTAACCAAGACTACCATAGATATTTGCATCTCTGGGTTCCGGAGGATTGCTAACGTTCCTCACGAGGGGACCTTAATGACTTGAGTGATACCACCGACACTAAAAAACTGTGCATGATCTTTAACTAAACCCAATGAGGCATCTAGGGAACTCAAATGCAATTCTGTTTATATGTTGTATGCTTCTTTTTGGAAAGCTGGTGATATACACATTTGTATCAGATGTAAACAAACCTGAGAATTAAGATTTGGGCCAGGCACGGTGCCACACACCATTAATCCAAGCACTTGGGAGGCAGAAGCAGGGAGACCTCTGGGTTCCAGGCCAGCCCAGGATACACTGAGACCCTGTCTCCAAAGAAGACTTGTTTGAATAATCACAAATAAAAATCACTATTTGATTTTGGTCATTCTTTTAAAACAGGAAAGCAGAGGTGCTAATAGATTGAGAGTGAGCTGCTTCCAGCATTGGAGTCCCTGAAGCCATGGATCTGAGCCCCCACACCAGAGAGACTAAGAAGGCAGACCAGGGCTGGAGATTGAGTCTTGGTTTCCATAAATTGGATTCATAATTTAACAGACATTGCTACCTCACAGCAGTTCTGTTCAAACACGGACTCTGTTTGGCACGGACTCGGGTGACCCATAGATGTTTGTCCCTCTTTTCTGCCTCTTCCCTGGGGATTCAGACCGTCCTTACAGAGAAGTAGCTTTGTTTCTGGGAGGAGCTTTGCAGGCTAGGGCGCAGACCTCCCTGGAATCCCAGAAAAGCGTGCTTGAAGCCATGGAGCCTCTTGGCTTGGCTCGGAACTTGCCATCCATGGGACAGCTAATCCCTCTTCCTTTTCGTGGTGCTCAGTCACAAGGTCCCGTCTGGTGTGGCTCTACGGATGGGGTGTGTGCACTTTCCCAGATCATGGAGGCAGGATGGGAGGGGGACAAGAACGGAGCCATGCAAGTGTGTGTGCCTGTTTCGGGCTGCAGCTGTGTATCTCCCCAGGTGAATTTTAAAACCAGTCCAAATCCATCAACCTCTTCTGAAGAGCCCTCCACACCAGCAATGTGTGTTCTGCTGACGAGCCTCTATGGGTAAGAAGGAGGAATTGGAAAAGACAGAGGCTGCAGGGATTCTGCCCGGAAGCCGGCCCAACTGCTGCCTAAGTTCTGACATCTGGCCCTCCCTACATCACAGACCTGGATTTCGGTTTGACCATTGTTAGTTTTAAGTGCTGCATCAGGCTGGACCACTGCAATCAGAGTTGCTTCCTAACTCTGGTTCAGAGTAAATGTGAAGAAAAATAAAAGCAAGGGGAACCAGAACCTTGTAGACAGGGCTGTTTGACTGGGCATCGATACTAACTCCTTACCCCTCATCATCACTAAACAAGCCTTACTTAGCACCCATCTGATGGTCAGGAGACAAGGAGAAAAGCTTTCATGAACCTGAGGACATTGCTGAACCTCCACAACCTCAATCTGTGAAGTAAGATGTGGTTTAAAGACTCTCAAAGGGGGGCTGGGGGCAGAGCTTAGTGGTAGAGTGTTTGACTAGCAAATATGAGTCCCTTGGTTCAATTCTCAGCACTGTAAACTAGTAAATAAATAAAAGGAAAGCACTTTAAAAAAAAAAAAAAGACTCTCAAAGGTCCCTTCCCACTTATTTTCTGAGTCATTGGGATTTACAGTGAAATAAAATGGTGGGATCTAAAACACGCTCTCACTTTCAACAAACATCATGGAGGCACCATTCCACCTCTGCATATTTGACTTGTGGCCCCTGCCAACCTAGAAGAGGGTGGCACATTCCCTTCCCCAGCCATGGATCTGGAATGGAAGTGGCCAGTGGCCAGGACAGCACAGCCCCGCCCCTCTCTGGCACTTACTCATTCACTTCATCTGCCGAGCATTTCATTAAAACTGGTGAATGGTGCTCAGAAGAAGCCAAGGCCAAGGGTGCAGGAAGAATTCTCCCTGTTCTCGCTCAGGAGAGCCAGAAAACGGCAAACAGCTGGGACAGGTCTCCGTCTAGGTCACCTCCCTGCTGGGAGCATTGGATGGTTTTCTGTGTTCATCAGTTCAGACATGTTCCTTAGAGGACCCTGACTTTGGAGGGGTTGGGCCTCTCAGCAGAGTCACTGGCTGTCCCCATCCTGGCCCCATATGGTGTCCTGGGAAGCCACATTTCCACAGCTACATCTGGTGCTGCGGAAAGGACCCAGAGATCTCAGCAAACCCAGGCAGGAAGTAACGTTGAGCAGATTCAACCTGGAAAAATGTGGCCATCGCATCTGGGGATAAATAATCAGAACACAAATACTCAGGTGGGAGGGGATGGCTGGAACAGGGTGCAACCAGCCGGCATTTGGACAGGAGCTTGCAATGTGATCCAGTGACGGGGATTTGTAAACTGGCTACAAAGAGGTGACATCCCAAGAAGAACCAGGAAGGAACAGGGGTGGGGCCTAGCAGCTGCTCCTGGGCTCCTGGGAGGCTAGGATGGAGACCAAGCCGAGATGGCAGAAGAGAGGCTACGCCGTGGGCAGCTGTCTGGAAGCCTGGCACAAGGTCAGGAGGCAAAGCGTGGCTGGAATGACCGAGACTTGTCATGAACTTCAGCTGTGACTGTGGAACTCCAGCAGCTGACCTGCCTGTCCATGCCGGTAGGAACCCAAACCAACAGAAAACGCTCACATTCAATCATCAGGATCAGCCTTGTGACCCGTCCCAAGTCAGAAGCAGAGCTGGGGAAAGGACTCTGATCTTCAGACAGTGAGACTCCCTCCTCCCCAGGCCCCTAACCCTCCCACTGCTACACTGCCTGGAACATGGAAGCCTCAAAATAAAGCTCCAGAGACAAATCTTCACGTACATTAGACCCAGTGGGACCAATCAACTGACTGCCATCTGCCATCATATAGTTGCTCTAGAGGGATTTAGGTCAGACCTTAAGAAGAACTTCCCTCTTGAGTTTTGAGCTATTGCATGAGTAAGCAAAAGAGGCAATGTAGAGGCTTCTTCCTTAAAACCTTTATTAGCTAGCTCGTACTTAGCATAAAAAGAAGGCATTCTCCCAACAGCGGAAGTGAGAGGGGCGCCCTGCTTCAAACAAAAATGAAACTTCAAAGCCATGGTTTAAATGGCAAATAAATTAGCTCGAGTGTCCAGTTAAAAGGAAAGAAAGCAGTCGGGACGACATTAATTCGGTTAAATTTTAAAACAGGTGTTCCTTGTGGCAAGCTGGGCCTCCAGACCAAACTACAGCACAAAGATGGAGGATTTCTCCAGGAGCCCAGGGAATGCACAGGCCTCTATGACAATAGGGATACCTTCCTGGGGACCAACTTGTAGGATGTTTTGTGAGGAAGAACCAGACCTAGGGTCCTAATCTTGGGACAGCTTTGGGAAGTGGGGAGGGGCAGCTGTTGTGCGTGCTTTCTAAAGGGTGCGGTAAGGGTCGGAGCCACTCCCTGGCCCACAATTCCAGAGCAGAAGAAACACAGCCCAGGCTCTGGTTCAGACTAGACTTCTACAGGGTAATCATAGCTGCTGAGAACTGTAAAAGCACTTGGAGAAACTTCAGATCCAAGACTAAGGAGCTGGAAGAGCAGCCAGGGGTCTCCAGGGCCCCACCTAAGGCACGTTAACAAGCACCATCTTGTATGTATCACCATACGTCTCCTCGCCAGAGATCAAGCTTCCCACTCTATGACGTGGTAGCATCTTCAGAATTGCCCCACTAGGTGACTGCAGAAGGCCGATGGTGTGTGGGACACCATAAGACATATCCAAACAAACACTGCTCACCGACCGAGCATGGGTGCAGCATCGACCTAGCATGGGCACTGAGCCCACCACCAGAACTTTTTTCCTTCTAGCAATTTCCACCCACCCTACCATTCTTGGTTCCTGTCTTTACTGTGAGACGGGATGTGTGTGGAGAGGAGAGGAGAACAGAGAATAGAGACAAAGACAGGGACAGGGACCGAGAGAAAACAAGGTCAGGGCAGACACCTCGCAATTACCCATCTGGGTAAAAGTGTATGCATATAAGCCACAGTCTGGAGGGAATTACATTGTGCGTTTGGGGCCAGGAGATCCTAGCCCATCCATGTAATTCTGCCTGGCTTAGGTTTGGATTAATGACCGAATTAGCTTCCCTTTCCTGGGCTTCCTCACAGCAGGCCGGAATGACCCAGAATGCAAGAGGCAATGAGCAGATTAGGCATCTGCCCTATAGAATTAGCCCTGTGTGGAGGGAATGGACAGGTTTGCATAGCCACCCTCCTTGGCGCAGATCAGTCTCCAGCCTTCTGTCTTTCGCTCAACCCTGACACCCCTGAAGATGTTTCCTGTGTAACCATGCTCTCCTCACAGGGCCTGGGGGGAGGGAGGCCTCTGCACTCACGGGGTACTCCATCCAACACACCACATAGCTGACACACATTAGGCTCTGAAGTAAGCAGCTTAAGAAGGCTAGGGTAAAGGAAGGAGGGGGCAGTCCCAGGGGCCAGGGCCATTGCCAAAGAGCCAGTGTGGGGTGGTTCCCTTGTTCAGCCCCACCTGCTGGTGCTGCTTTGTTCCTTTTGTTTTTAAGAAGTGTGGCTGCAGTATACCAGGACTACCAGGACAGTCCTGGCCAGTCAGAGCGAGGGACTAAAGTATGCTTGAAGGGAAAGGAGAAAGGAGGGCCACCTAAGAGGAAAACAGAGCAGGAAAAACACCTCCTGGCTCCAACTCATCCCTCCTGGTACCCAGGGGCAGAAATAAGCAGGACAGTTAGGAACAATTTCAGTTAAGTCCTGCTCCCAGATGCTGGCATGCCGCACTGGTGCCTCTGTGGGGCTGTCCCCTCACAAGCTCTCCCGATGCCACTCCAATCCTCCATAGTACAGGCACTATCCCCATCTCAGGGTCATCCTAGCCTTGCCTTCCAGGAAACCTGACTGCCTGTCACACCTGCCTTCTGGTTCAAGACCCACTCACCCTTCTCAGAAATAGTCTGATGCAGATCTAGTCTGGCCATAAGCATAGCCTATAGGTACCTTACAGAGGAACCCAGCTGTCCCCAGCCTACCACTTCCCACCTACAATTGATAGGAAGGGAGAAAGTCTGCAGAGAGAGGAAGCCAGGAATGGAACTTCTGTTCTCTACTCCTGGGCCCTTCTAAGTACCCAGACTCCTGATTCTGGGAGCAGGACCACCCTCCCCATTCTACACAGAAGGTAAAAGCAGAGGGGAACTGCAGCAACCAAGCTCAGGCTCAGATACAGATCCTGTTTGGCACAAATTGTGCAAGATACCAACACTCCACCACCGTGGACTAGGGGAGCATGCTCTCCGGGGATTCACTATTCCCCACAGGTCTCCTCACCACTGCCTTTCTTCAGAAGATGGGAAGAGAGGCTGGAGAGAAGGTTCAATGGTTAAGAACACCGGTCGTTCTTCCAGAAGACCCAGATTTGATTCTCAGCACAAACATGGCTGCTAACAAACAACCTGTAACTCTAATCCCAGGGCACCCGGTGCCCTCTTCTGGTCTCTGAGAGCACTTCGTGTGCACTCCACACAGACATACCTGCAGGCAAAACACCCATTCACATAAAATAAAAAGAAAGGGTAAAAATTATTTTTAAAAAAAATGAAGATTGAAAAGAAGCTCAATTTGACTCATAGGGTCAGAAACACAGTAAGAGTTAAAAGCACAAATGGGAGCAAAGTGGATGTACTGGTTAGTTTTATACTAACTTGACACTCACTAGAGCCAAAATTTGGAAGAGGCAGCTCAACTGATGAACTACTTCCCCTGGGTTAGTCTGTGCAAAATCTATAGTGTATTTTCTTGATTGATGCAGTGACATCCTTCCATGGCCTCTGCATCAGCTCCTGCCTCCAGATTTCTACCCTGCTTGAGTTCCTGTCCTGAGTTCCTTCAATCATGGACTGGGATGTGAAAGTATAGGTGAAGTAAACCCTTTTCTCCCCAAGTTGTGGCCATAGTGTGTAATCACACCAATAGAAACCCTAACTGAGACCCAGGGAGAGCCAATTTGGGTATGTCTTATACTCTACAGTCCATGGAATATTTCCCCTGGGGAGTTGTCAGTTGCAGATCACAAGTAAGACATGAACGAGTGTGGCTAAGAGCTTGCACAAAGGCACACACGGGGGAGCTGAGCCCTTCACTCTCTGCATCCAGGGTGGCACACGGCTGGGCCTATGCTGACAGGCGATGGCCCAGGTCACTCTAGACATGTTTTCCATCTCCACATGTATCCTGGGAACAGTACACAATGCACTTCCACTCTGAAACCTTTGGGAGGGGTCCTGTGTTTGCACCTGACAGAGAAGCACGTCCATCACATTCCTCCCCTCTTGATTGGCTATTTCCAAAATGATGCAAAAACGCCAGGGGAACCAGATCTCCCATAGCCGTGGGTGAGCTAGCTGCAAGATCCCAGGCTGGGAGAGCTCTAAGATTCAGAAACATGACCTCAGCCCCCAACTCCTAAAAATCATTGGTTCCTGAGTGGAAACTCAATGCAGCAGACAGAACACCATCAACACCTGGCCCAAGTCTCTGACTTTCTGTGCAAATTCTTCCAGTATTCCCCCCACCTCTACCGGAGGAAGGACAGCCTCCAACAGTTTAATAGAAGATACCCAAGAACAAATTAAAACTGACCAAGTAACTGAGTTCATGAAATCTCTTAGTGAACTTGGAAAGCATTCTTGGGTTTTACTGCAGCATGGAAACTTTTCTGTGGTAGCAGCCTTCAGCTCGTGGTTTGGGGTGTGGTGGGCAAATCCTCTACCCTCATCTACATGCAGAGCCCATCAATTGTTATTTCAGCACCAACTACCTCAACCCAAGCTGTGAAAAACCAGCATTGTCGGAGTCATAATTTGGGAAGCCATGATTTATGTCTAACCTTCTCCTATCCCACACGAAATGCCAGCTCCAGAAAGTGGCGAGAGAGAGAGAGAGCAGGACTCAGGAGCAGGTGTTCCGGCCTTCTGCCCACTCCCTTCCTGGGCTCAAACAGACCACAGCACTGACCACCTGCCTCCAAAGCATGGCAGCTGCCCCAGTGACTAATTCATGGGTCCCAAAAAAACCACATCCCCAAGAGAAGATTCTCTGGGACCTTCTGTCAACCTCCTGACAGAAGCTGCACGTGTCCCCAGATGACCTCCATTCACACAGGGCAGGCAAGACTCCCGATAGGTATAGAGGTTTGAGGGAAGGTATTCAAGGGTTTGTCAACTTTTTTGACACATGGAAACCCAAGTCATACCAGCAGGCTATATGGGTGCCTCCTTGGAATGTTTGGAAATGTACAATAAGGACCATAAGACTCAGAAAAGGTTTTCAAGTATAAACAGGGGCTGGGGATACGGTCAGTAAAATACTTGCCAGAAGTATTGATGACCCAAGTTCAGAATCTCAGCACCAGTGCAAAAGTAGGATGTGGCAGTTCCTACATTGAATCTTAGCACGGGGGAAGCTGAGGCAGGAGGATCCTTGGCGCTCACTGGCCACCCAGCCTAACCTGCTTGATGAGCACCAGGTCCTGGTGAGAGACACTGTCTCAAAAGATAAAGGACTAACGCCCAAAGTTGGCCTCCTCAGCCACACGTATCCACAGGCACCACACACATGCGCTGGCATACCTGCACACACAGGAATATGCGCACACACACACACACACACACACACACACACACACACACATCTTTTAAAGTGTAAATAAATTCATGAAAAGAGTAACATACTCACTTCTATATCCATGCATTAAATAAGGCCTGTCAACACACCAAAAATACGTCCCGATTCAAAAAAAATTACACAGAGATGAATGTAAATGTTTCTGAAGGTTTCTACTATGACCAAGATGTGGCACAACCTTTGGTCACTTTTATTGGTGACAGAGTCACAGAAGCACATAAATAACGTAGGGATTTGTGTATGACTTTAATTGTACTGAATGCTGTCTTTCACTTAAATGGTGCTTGGTTTCCTGCCATCTGGGTTTCTGGATTCTCACCCTGAATCCCATTCACAAAATCCACAAGACCGGACAACTCCTATTGCTGCCTGATGGCCCCAGAGGTCTTCCGGTACAGCAGACCAGGGGTGGCAGGAAGAAAGGACAGTAAGCCTGAGATGCCCGCCCCCAAAACCACCCATCCTCTGGTCAGTGGAGATTGGCTCTTCTGCTTTGAACAACCCCCACTTCAGCTAGGCTCTCTTTGGTGGTTCGTCTTCTCCGTCAAGTTAGCTGCACTTAGAATCACCTAGGAGATTGGTGGGATGCATCTGTGGATGTCTGTGATGGGATTCCCAGGGAAGAGCAGCTGAGTGGGGAGATAGATTGCGGGCAGCACAACCCTATAGGCCTGCTGTCCAGAGGTAACAAAGGGAAAAAGAAGAGAAATCCAGCCCAGTGTGGCTTGCCCTTTTTCTGGTTGCCATCTGCCACGTGCAAACATTCACATGGGACCAAGTGAGAATGAAGGGACCCTCTGAGAGCCCAACCCACCCCAGCAGCTTGGCAAACAGCAGGTGAGCCCTTCCCCGGGGGTTTGATAAGTATGGGGACACAGCCCACTCTCATCTGCCTGAACCCTATCATTTGACACAGGGAAGGTGGCGTAGCTAGGAAGCTTTAAAGCAGGGTTAAGAATTTCCACGTCATGCTCCTGAGGCTCTTTCCACGTTCCTTAAGTTGAGCCGCTGTGTGAGTCTCTTGTTAAGTCTGTCTTATCTTGAAAGCAGGGACTGAGTCTTATCAGCTCTGTGTCACCCAGCCCAGGACCTTAGAAGTGCTTAGAAGTGGCTTCAGAAACATCATGAGTTGAGAGGCAAGATAGAGTCTGAAGACTGAGTCCATCAACTTCCTCCTACAGCTGCTTTTTTATCTCTGTAGTAGGAAGGACAAGCATAAGCAGCCTAAGACTGGCAATGGCCCTCACCTCTCAAGTGACAGATGGAAAGGGGACTTCTTTCACAGTGTGTCTCCCAAATCCCCAAAACACCCAGCAATGCCACTGAAGGGATGCCTAGCAGGGAAGAGACCAACTGCTGCCCACCTCTCTCTCCACAACAGAGCTGCAAAGTGACAGCAGGAAACCGAGTGATGTGCGGATCCCTGACAGCCAGCATAGTCCACTATCCAGAGGCCATCTGGGAATCCCTACTGCCATCACACCTGGAACACCAGCAGGACCCCACCCTCACAGGAAGGTGACCACACAGTGAAGCAGACTACGCACCGTGGAGCTAGCTCCCTTGCCTTTTGCACTTGAGCACGTTCTTTGCAGTCAGTTTCTTTGATTAAGGCATTAATTAGTGTCGTGAGCTGTAAGCCACATCCCCCCTCAGACTACACAGTTCCTAGCCTCTAAGGTGACTGAAAGATATCACTCCCAATCTTCCCAGTTGCAATGCTTTATGACCCCATTTCCTCCTGAATAGTGTGTGGTAACAGAAAGCAAGCAAAACACACAGCCAGGAAACTAGGTACCCAGGCCAGAGCCCTTCACAAGGATAAGTGATTTATGCCCATGGGACTACAGAATGGATATGACAAGTCCTAGCCTAGAAGTTTCTTTCCAGTGCCTTTGAGAGATCCAACAGACCACCAGAAGTGCCATTTGGCAAATGAGAAGCACAGACTTAAGAGACAGGAGAAAAAGTTCACCTAAATCCCTCTGTCTTTTTTCCTAGACCCATTGCTTGCTCAAATCCTTTGCAATGTCCTATCTCCATGGCCAAGAGGGTAAAGATCCAAGCACTACCCAAAGGAGGAGTGGGGACTGAACACCTGGAACAAGAGTACCTGGGTACTCACCAACTGGGCAAGGTACTTCATGGTCCCCAGTCCATGGGAAGGGACAATAGCTGTTCTGTCTAACTCAGCGAGGTTGCTAGGGTGAGCACCAGGTAGAAAAACTGGATGCCCACTTGTGGTTTGTTTGTTTGTTTGTTTGTTTGTCTGTTTGTTTGTTTTAATCATAAGGAAATAGATACCTGGATTGGGGTGGGGGTGAGGTTTTACCTCAGGCCCTTACCCCAGGCCTGCTCACTGAGATCTGATCCCACCTACCCTTCTGTGGCTCTGCTCTAAGCTATATGGTCCCAGGAGTTGGATGCTTGGCTGTCTTTTTGTGTCCCTAAAGATCTCTCAGGGTAGAAAAGAGGCAAGAGAGATGGCCAGGCCTCCAGTGTGCTGGTCTGGGGTAGAAATGAGGAGCATATTCAAAGGCTGGGGTGAAATCCTCACACTCTTGAGGGCATAGCAGCCTCACCACCACAGAACAGGGGGATAAGCATCACCAAAACCCACATCAGTGATTCCTTGTGCTGCCAGGCCCTCCCTAGGAACGCACACCCCACCTTCTCCCAAGGAGGCAAAAGATTCATTTCCTAACAGTCAGTCAGGCTCTGAAGACCCTGTTCCCCGAGAAGCACATCCCCACCACCCTCACTCCAGTACCAGCTGCCTGCTCTGCAGATGCCTAAAGCAAGGAAAACCGCGCAGGACTGTCGCCCTAGGAAACCAAACAGCAAGATTTTCAATATTTGAAGTCTTAGCTTCTCCTAGGGAAGAAAAGCCAAGGTAAGCTCTGGAGCCCTAAGAGGAGAAGCTGGCTTGTCATGAAGAGCAGGGACAGCTGCAGTGAGTCTCCGCATCTCACCTGGAAGGCTGCAACTAGAGCACAAAGTCACCCAGGTAGCCTGGTGCTCTGGAAACCAAGAGGTCCAGGCTCCGGGGCTCATTACTCTGCAACTATTAATATATACTCCTGATAGAGAGAAGGGACACAGCGCCCCTACTTCACGTCTCAGGAACTCAACTCCTAGCCCTTCAGAGACCTCTGGATTCTTGATGGGTGTGGCCCCCATCTACAGAACTGAGTGCCCAGTCAGAACGGAAGCATGCTTTGTGATCCAGTCAGGAATTTCCAAAAGTCACCTGAGCCCTTCCAAAGGAACAGTATTTCAATCATTTAGTTATAATTTAAAAAGGGGGTGGGAAGAGGTAGGAAAAGTCAAAAACCTAAAGACATTCCAATTCCCTTGCTTTCACCCCTATTTCCAAATGGACACTGCTGAGAGTTCATGTTCCTTTTCTATCCCTTTGATGACTTGCAGTGACTCAGGATCCCATATGCTGTCAGATGCCCAGGCCCATAGTCAGGAGGTAGGTAACTGTTCTGTGGCTCAAACAGGAGTCTCCTCTTTGCAGAGAAAGAAGGTTTGTAGTCTCTGGTTCTCACCTGATGCTAAGTGAGGAAGAAAAGAGCTTGGCCCCTTGAAGGAAGCTAGGGGTTCTGGGGCCTCCCAGTCAACACATTGCCTCCTCCGTGCCTGACGCTGCCAGAAACAGTTTGGAGGGCTGCCGAAGATGGTAGAACATGCTCAACAGTATCAGCATCAGCCATCAGTTCTCTGGTACCCTAACCCCAGGAAAGCTAACCCTCCTCAACCCAGGGGCAGTTGGCCTCCCTACCTGCTCCTGATACCTGCTCCTCCACTTCTGTTACAAATGTATACCTGCACAAGCTTGGAGACTTCGGGGCCTGAAGGATGCAATATACCTCAAAGTGTCAAAACACTCTCCCACCCTCAGCCTACAGGGCACGTGGCACGTGGCTCTGGAAGTCCCCTCCTCAAACAGTCCTGGGGATACCATGCCTCCCAGTCTCCATTTTGTCCTGCTGGCCCTTTAGTCCAAGAAGGCTTGGAAGACAAGGGGAACAGGTGGGACCTCCTAGCACTTCCACAGAGGCATTACCCAACTCACTCCACAGCGCCCCCCCCCCAAATATGTTAGTCCTGGCTGAGTACACTCCTAGACTGTGGCAAATGGCCTCGGAAGGTGGGGTCCTCCGTCACATGAATTGGTAACAAGGATACAAGCACTCCTGTGAGCCATAAGCATCCCTGGGATGGTTCTGACTGAAATTATCATCGGCTGGTCAAGCAGAAGAAAGCCCATAAGCCAGCTCTCACGCCACTGAGAGAATTCTCAATTGACTTCAAAGGAAGAGCATGGACAAGACAATACAACAAAATTCACACTAAAGCAAGACAAAGAAGGGGGCGCATCACCTGGGGAATGTATAGTAACGCCATTCTGTCCAAGTAAAGGGTCAGGGATGAATTCTACCATATTCAGGGCCTGGTGGATCTGACAGAAAACTTTTTCCTTTTCACTGCTCTTAAAGTCAGAGTGAAATCAGAGCCTAAAAATCCAACCCAGCCCAGAATAGAGAAAGAACAGTTGAGCAGGTGGGACCACTGCACCTGCTCTTCAAACTGCCACCTGCTGCTTTCCGGCAAGGCAGCACCCATTCCAGACTCCTGCTCAAAGGCTGAGGCTGAGAACTTGGTATGGAGCTTTTCAGAAGCCCACAGGCTCCGTGACGACTTCCCCACCTATGCTTAGCACCAAGCTATGGGGAGAGTGAGACAGCAAGGCCAAGACGACCATGAAACACTGGTCCTCCAGAGGTTGACAATTCCCTTGGTCTTGTCGGGGTAGCCCACAATGGGAGACAACCTAGGTGTCCCTTGATGTGAGGAGAATGATAGTATCAACTGTGGTGGCTGCAAAGGACCCTTTAGAAATAACTGGTGAGAGAGAGAGATACATGATAGATAGATGATAGATAGATGATAGATAGATAGATAGATAGATAGATAGATAGATAGATAGATATGCAGTAATACATGTGAATTTAAAATGAACACAGTCCCCCACCCACCCAAAAAATGTCACCACCAGAAGGAAACCAAAGAGATAATATGATGAAATGGCTCAGGAGGGGAGTCTATGATAAAGAACAGCAGTTAGAAAGGAATCTGAATAGAACACGGGTTTTGGTTAATGATAACGTGTCGATGTTGGTTCATTAACTGTAACAAGGGTGCCTCATTAACAAGATGGCAATGACAGGGGAAGCCAGGCATAGGGTAGGACCCTAAGAGCTCTGTGTACTACTTCCAATTTTCCTCTAACTATAAAACAGTTCTGAATAATAGTTTATTTTTAAAATGGAAAAAAAAAATACAAGATTGCATACAGCACTTTCCCAGAACCACGATGTACTGGAACGATTGCCTATGGAGAGAGTAGGCAGTGAAGGCTGAGGGGAGCATTTGCAAATGAGGATAATGATGGCAGCTTGCCATGGGTGCGGAGGGCGGCTGACTTTTCCTACGTGCAATCCCAACACGAGCCAGGAGCACTTGTCAGGGAGAAGGAATCTTACAAGAGAGTCTGCCATGGTGGTGCCGTGAGTGGGATGACAGAAAAGGTTCAGGGAGGTTGAGCCCTGAGGAAGGAGAAGAGTTTGTTGGACCTTAAGGCCAGCAGGGAGCTGGGAGGAAAAGACTTGGGTAGCCGTCTGATAGGGACAATTTTGTAGGGCAAGATCCTCACCCTCATTTAAAATCAGAGACCTTCAGCTACCTCTGGGCCCTCTTGATTCTCAGTGTAGGTCATGAGCACTGGGCCAAGGGCACCAAGGATGGGCGGATGCACGGATGACCATGATGAGAGACCAGGACAGCTATAGTGGACGTCAGGTCAATGTCAAAGACCTTATCCCTAAAACCCTATGGGGCACATTTGAGCTATATAAAAAAATTTTCTACAAAGTAGCTCATCATTGATCTGAAATTCAATTTTAACAAAGCATCTACATTTTCTTTGTTATATGTAGAAGCTC
The DNA here is from genome assembly GCF_907164565.1 of Psammomys obesus. Taxonomy (NCBI): domain Eukaryota; kingdom Metazoa; phylum Chordata; class Mammalia; order Rodentia; family Muridae; genus Psammomys; species Psammomys obesus. The sequence goes on along the minus strand of NW_026590905.1, from coordinate 1,396,953 downwards.
TGAATAAGAGCAGCAGCAGGATTATGCTGCTCAGAGCACTTCATTTGCTTGTCTCATCTCGATGGCCAGGACCTTGGGGTCGAGACATCTGCTCAGCTGATTGCTAGTGGAAGGACCAAATGAGCTTTGGGTTTCAAATAGTAGCCTACAGCAAAGGGACCCCCAGTGATTCAACAGGTTTCAGTCTCCCCAGCTGGTGGAAAGGTGACCTAGAGGAATGCCTCCTGCCAAAAGGGTCTGGATGAACCATGTAAGTTAGTCTCACAGGGGCCTGAGCCCCAAGACACGTGTACCCCACCTGAAGACAGAGAAGGGATGAATGACCTCTGAGAGCCATTTCCAGTATGAAGACAGAATTAACATTAATCATACAAATTGGATTTTGGGTGAGAATACCTTCCCAGCTTTCACGTTTTAAAATAGTTCAGTCCTAAATGTGATGTCTTCACCATACCCCTCCCCTCAAGGCCCAGGGATCTATTTGGAAGAGGCAAAGGAAAGATTGTAAGAGGGGATGGATGACTCCAAGGAGACAGCGTCTCCCAGACACGAGAGGACTGACGCACGTATGGACTTACAGAGACTGGCAGCACACACATAGCCTGCTCAAGTTTCAAGCACGGAGAGGGAAAAGTGGTCCCGAAGTCCCACCCCTGACCAAAAAGCTATTTGCAACTGATATCTGCTGCCAACGGGAAAAATCGGTGTTCTTCAATGGAGCGTCTCTAGGTATAGCAACCATGCTCCATGGCAGGCCTCACCCAGGACTGGATGGCTAGCACGAAACTAACTCCCTGGCTTTTTGTTTCATTTTGGTTTGTTATAGAATTTTTAAAAATCTTACTGGTCTTTCATTTGTTTTGGTTTATTATTATTATTGTTGTTGTTGTTGTTATTGTTATTTGGGGCAGTTGTTTTTTGAGGGGTGCACCACATAAAGTTGGGTGAATAAGGGAGTGAGAAGAAGCTGGAAGAAGTTAGGGGAGTGGGAGAAACATGGTCAAAACCTGCTGTGTTTAAAAACTAGTAAAGAAGTTATAATAAGCACTAATAAGCACCTCATGTATACCAGATACTGTACTAAATGATTTCATTTCCCCATGTAACCATGGCACATGTAACACCACAGTCTAGCAAGGAGGTTATTGCTTTTCAGATAAGGACCCTATGTTTCCTTTAAGAAGCCAATCGATTACACAGCTGATACTCAGTAGACACCAACTATGAGGCAGATTCTATCCCAGGTTCTGGGAATGCAGCAGGAGATTAAACAAAGTTTCTACCTTCGTGGAGCTGGTGGGGCACAGAAAAGAGACAAACCTACCACACTGCTGTAGGGAGCAGCGCAAAGCTTAATGGGAGCCCCGGTCAGGGATGGAGGTGATAGGCATGGCGGCATTTTAGTGAAGACAGCCGTGCAAGGAGTTAAGAGCAGAGACCGGCAGTGAGGCCATGAGCATGCAGGGGTCTGAGCAAGAGTTCCTGGAAGAGGGGACTCCATCAAAGACAATATCCTGAGGCCAGGATGACCAGCCCACAACTCAGGTTAGGTGGGTGGGTGGTCTGGAATAGAATTTTGGAGGAGGAGAAAAGATTAGGGATAGAAGGATGTGGATGAAATAGCAAGGTAGGGATACTTTGGAAAGATCAGAGTGCTGTGGATGGGCAAGCGCATGAATGAGTGGGAGGATGGGGATGTGGATGGGGGTGTGGATGGGGGTGTGGATGGGTACATATGTGGGTGGGAGTGAGGGTGGGTTTATAAGTGGGTGGGTGGGTGAGTAGGTGGATGGATTTCCATGGATTGTCTTAGCTTACTTACCAGTGGTGATATACAGATGTGCATACACACACACACACACACACACACACACACACACACCTTACAGATTTATGAAATAATATTCATAGTGGTGCGCCATTCAGTTCCCTGAAGTGTCTCATTACAGATTCCTCGGGGTGCTCTGAGCAAGCCCAGCCCCTTACTGAAGGAGATTTCCATATCCCCACAAAGGAACCCGGATGCAAGTTCGACAGGAAAACCGGGTCTTCCTACAAGGGAACGACTCTGGAGAAAGCCAGACCTCGAGGGAGCCACGTCCGGCCTCCGGTCTCCAAGCGGACTGTTGGATGCTTTGTGTGTGCGCATGCTCAGGTCTGGGCACGGCACGCCTCCACTATCCCACAGCAGCATGGAACCGCCTGGCTAAAGTTACCGCATTCCCAAGACTCTCCTGCAAAGCCTTGGACAAACGTGTCCGCTTTACACAAAAGCTGCCTGCCAGAGCAAAGCCAGACTTCCTTCAGGTACCACTGACCACCACCCTGAGACCTGCAGCCCTGCAGCCCGGGCGAGCCTCACCTCCAAGTCCTTCTCCAGCTCCAGCCCGGCCGCCATCAGATTATGCTCAAATTCATCTCGCTGCTCCCTCCTTTCTTCTTCCAGAGCATCCAGCGGCCCGAGTTCAATATCGCCAGGGCCCCCGGCATGGCGCTCCTTGCCCGTCTCCCCATTGGAGATAACGGCCAGCGAGTGTCCAGGGGAGCCATGACCCAGCTGTGCTCCACGTTTCCGGTAGTGGTACGCAAGCACATAATCGACTTTCCTCTGGTTGTCATGGAAGTGCATGCGGCTCAGGCGGGCTTCCGAGGACATGGGTTCACTGGCATCCAGGTAGTTATTGATGACCTGGCCAGAGAAAGTAACACAGGTGAGGTCAGACGAGTAAGCTAGGTGGGTTAGAGACAGAAGAGGAGAATGTCCTGGTGCTCTGGGACACACCCGGAAGCAAGTCTCTCAATTCCAGGGCCTCGCCTGTCTGATGAAAGGATCCAAAAGGATCCAAAGCCCTAAGGCCAGCTGTCATACCCACATGTACAATCGAGCATCAGTACCTACACACACACACACACACACACACACACACACACACACACACACTTCTGCTATCCAGTGTGTGTGCAGAGAAAGCAAGAGAGACAAAGACAGAGACAGAGAGATAGACAGAGAGAAAGAGACACACAGAGACATAGACAGAGAGACAAAGAGTGACAGGGAGAGACAGAGGCAAAGACACACACAGAGAGAGAGAGAGAGAGAGAGCACATATAGCACACACCATTGCTGGTCCACACGGCCTGCCCCAAACCCTGGAGCTCATGCCCACTCCTGCTCATCAACACACACACTGCCCAGGCAAGCCGTCGCCCCCACCCACGCCTCCTTGATTCAGCACTTCTCCACACATGTGAAGGCGTCTGTGTGCACAGGCACACAAAGGCAAACTAATGCACAGCCTTCCACCATGCACCGGGGCACACCCACACATGTGCCATTCCTTGCGGAGCTGCACGTGAGCCGGCAGGCACCCTCCGCGATCAGGCACAGAATACTTACTGGCAGGTGTTCTGGATCCATCACCACAAAAGCCAATTTCTAGGCTCCTCTCCCACCCACGGGAAGTCACTAGACACTCTGCCCCTCACGAATCCATATCCTCCTCCTCTTCCTCCTCTCCCGCCACTAGCAAGATTCCCCCCACCAGTGACAGAAGCACAAAAACTGATTGCTTCCTCTCTCTTCCACTCTGGACTGGAGAGGTAGAGAGAAGAAGGAGAAAGAGAGCAAGGCGGAGCAGGGCAGGGACCTGCCTCCCTCCCTCTGGTGTTTCCTTGTTTATTACTGGTTTGATACCCAGCTGCCTCAGCAGCCACCTGAGAGGTCACCGGGGCAACCAGATGAAATACCGGGCACAGGAGAGAGGCTCACAGCCACCACAGCTGAGGAGACAGGTTTCTCAGGCCTGTGGGAACTGAGCCCAGGAGTCTGCCGCCCAACTGGTAGGAATCATCTGCCTCTCGCCTTGTCTTGTTTCCAGACCTTTCACTGAAAAGCATAGCCAGGGTTGTTGGAAAATGTGCCTGGCTTGGAGAAAAGGAAGATAAAAGAATTCTGCTAAAAACTCGGGACTTTTCACATAAGCACACACAAGCCGAAAACTACTGGATGGCTGGGTGGGAAGTTCCTTTTGGGGTGTCCATCAATACTCACAAAACTGTCACGGGAACAGTCTCTCCTGGAGACCTTGCTAGAGTGTCGGCTAGAACTGTCCCTTTGACTTTGGGCTTGGGGAACTGGCACTTTAAGGTACTGCTGGTCGCATTTGGGGCCCTGGCCTCCTCTGGCCAGTGTCCGTGAACTCAGCCGACGTGGAGATCCAGGGAGCAGAGGGATGTCTATGAGAAAGGAAGACAAGAGAGGTGATACAAGTTCAGGTGGTAGGAATCTGGAGGCACAGACTCTAAAGCAGTGAAGAAAAGCCCCTGTGGCTCCATGGAAATGACCTGCGGGTTTGTTTGTTTGTTTGTTTGTTTGTTTACAGCCTGATTCAGCCATGTTCATTTTGACCAATGGAGGTAAAGGTAACTGGTAACTCCCTTACACATACACACACACACACACACACACACACACACACATACACATCACATCACATCTTTCATAATCTCACATGCATGTACTCAACATGCAATGGTGGGGCCCAAAGCCAGGGCTTGGTGCCTGTTAGACAAAGCTCTCCATCAACACTCCACTGTTGTTCTGTCCTTACATTATCCTTGGGGCCATGAGAGCCGACCAGTGAGTCTGCAGTCTGGGACAAGGCAAAAAGGGACAGCAACAGCAGATGGCTAGGGTAGGTGGAGCACTTCCGGGGGAAACAGGACTTTAGGGTCTCTCTCAGGCCATCAAGGCCAGGAGGCACCCTGGGTAGCCCTACACCCACAAGAAGAGAGCAAGGAAAGATCAACAGTGGACCCACTGAGGCAGCAGGAGACCCACAGAGGACAACAGTACCGGCAAAACAGGGGGCATCCTCCAGTGCGCTTCTTAAGCATTTCTAATACACCCCCTGCCCAGGTCAAGTTCCTTTCTGCCCCTCACCAGTCAAGGGCCCCGGGTCACCAAAGTCTAACAGCTGGTCAGACACGCTCTGCACTCCAGTCTCGTCTCTGGGAAACTCCAGCCAGCGAGCCTGTGCGTAAACCTCAGCGCCGTCATTTGTTAGCACTGTGGCCACCTTAGGCTTGCTTCTTCGGCTATAAAATAAGGAGAGTCTCAGACCTGAAGGACAGACGTGGAAATGGAAGAATATGTGCAAGACACCCCAAATAGTGACCAGCCCGAGTTCACAATAAAAGGTGATGACTATCATTACTGTTCTTGTTTCCATCCCAGAGACCCACGTGAGCAGAAACAACACCCTATACATTTAGGTTGGTCCTAAGTACCTGCCCGGTGGATGAGTGAATGGCAGCTCTGCCAGATTCCTTGAAACACATTCAAGACTGAGGGTATAGTTTAGTGGTTCGGCATATTCTCCCGCTTGGAGACTACTCACCATCACCTCAGTTGGCTTAGGCATCCAGCTACCTGCTGGATTGTTTCAAGGAGTCTAGAATATGCGGTGTTGGGCATGGGAAAGAAACATGGCTTCTTTACGACTTTGCTGTGTACAGGGAAACTTGACTGTGTCCAGCAGGGTTGTTATGGTTTGGGTGTAAACTGTCCCCCTCGGGCTTGGATATTTAAACACTTGGTCTGAAGCTGGTGGTCCTATTTAGGAAGGTCATGGAACCTTTTGGAGGTGGAGCCTTGCTGGAGGAAGTGAGTCCTTCGCTCCGAGGCTTTGTAGCCCAGCTTCATTTCCTGTGCATTCCTGGCTTTCTGACTAGGGATGCGCCGTTCCCAGCCAGCCTGCCACTCCTGCTACTATATGCCTGTCCCAAGACATCTCTTCAAACTAGAAGCCAGAATAAACCTTTCCTTCCTTAGTGGGCTTCTCCTCTAGTATTTTGTCAGAGCAACGAGAAAACGCAGTAACTAGTGCAAGGCGAGCGTTCGTGACACATCCTGACACGCCCTCACACAGGCCCTGAGTGGTGCAGGCTCCAGTCTCAACCATGAGGGGCCAAACAGCCTAGAAAATCAAATTAGAACTCAAACTCTTTGGGTCTCAAAGAGCGAGTCTCTTCTGAGAGTCAGGGGAAGCCGTGGAGAGGCTCCACAGAGACAGAACATACCTCCTGACAATACAACAATGGCCTCCCAGCTCAGGACACAAAGGAGGAGGCTCCACCCTTTGTTGCCATCCTGACCCATTTTCATGCCTTTCTGCCTTTCTGCATACTTATACCTCAACTGACCCAGGGCCAAACTTAGACCAGAAAGATTGTATCTCAGAGAAAAATCTTACATCGTCTGATTTTAAAGCCCCATGACAGTCCAGATGCACAACTTTGAGGTGATAAAGATAAGGTTCTCTTAGGACCATCTGTCCCTGACAGCTCTCTTCCGATACACACAAATCATAGCTGAGGAACAGCCCAAAGCTCCAGTCGAAACACTGTATATCATCTCCTCGGAAGCCCCCCAGCCCCCCAGGGGCCTCCAGAGCACCCATCAGCCATCTTGGCTGCAACCCCCTGCAAACTCCTAGACAAATGCATCACAGCTACCAGGAGGCTCCTCTGTGACAATCTCCTGTTGGTTAGGATGAAGCGTATGGTTCAATTTCTCCCATTCTAGAAAAGCATACCAGGCAGTAACAGCATAGATTTGGAAGACACAGACCTGGTTTGCGACATCGGGTGAAGGCTGTGGCGATGTGGGTGACACCTGGCCAACTGGAAGGAAGCTCATCACACTTCCAGAGACTCTAAGAAGCTTGGAGGTGAAAATGGATCAACGAGAGTTCATCACACAGGCTGTTCATTTCACAGCCTGTGAAATGGGTTAGCCCAGTCATTTGGAAATAATCTTTCTCTTCCCCTCTTTATTCTCTTGGCTCTTAGCACGTGTTATCTTAAACATCAAACAGCTCCCTGGGCACTGATGCTTATAGGCACTGTGAGGTTGGAAGACACAGCTTACTCATCTTTGTATCCGTTACATAGAGGTTGCCAAGGGTAGGGCCCGGGGCCTCACCACACTTAACTTCTTCCTGGATGCTCTTATCCACTCCTGAGAATGGCGATACCATCTAACACTGACTTCCAAAGTTTACCTTCTACACTTAGTCTCCTCCAGGCACAGTTGATTGCTGAGCTCCTCCCAGCAAGATTCTTTTGCAGAGTGACCCATCCCATCTGTGCTCAGGATATCCTGTACGCTCAGAACACAGACAGAAATCTGGAAATATCTGGAAATCCATCTGCCCTCATACCCCGTATCCTATCTGACACCAATCCTATAAATTTGACTCCTAAAACATCTGCCAAACCAGTTGCTTTTTACCTTTCCACAACCTACTGCCAACCCCCACCCTCACTCACCAAGATTGCAGTGACATCTTGCTGTCCCTGCTGTCACCCTTGCTCTCCATTGCTTTTGGGAGTGCATGAGTGCAGTGATCCTATCATAGCCAGAAGACCCTGCTTCACCCCAATCCTCCCGACCTCTGACTTTTACAATCTTTCCACCCCTCATGGTGGTTGCTGAGCCTTGGCAAGGGAATATGGTGCAGATGTTCCATTTACAGCTGAGCATTCTGCAGATACTTATTCCCAATAGGATATTTTTCCTTCCTTCTTTCTTCCTTCCTTCCTTTCTTTCTTTCTTTCTTTCTTTCTTTCTTTTTGTTTAAATTTATTTTTTAATTTATTCAACTTACATCCCAATTGTAGGCCCCTCCCTCATCTCTCTCAGTCTTACCCTCCCTCTCCCTTCGCCCTCTATCCTCCTCCCTAGACCTCAGAAAGGGGGAGCCCTCCTCTCCTACCAACTGACCCCAAACTATCAAGTCTCATCAGGACTGCCTGCGTCCTCTTCTTCTATGGCCTAGCAAGGCTGACCTGCCAGGAGGAAGTGATCAAAGAGCGGGCAACAGAGTCCATGTCAGAGATAGCCCCTGTTCCCCTTACTAGGGAATCCACATGGGGACTGGGCAGCCTTTTAGCTACATCTGAGCCAGGCCTAGGTCCTCTCTATGCATGGTCCTTGGTTTCTGTTGGCCCCTTGCACCCATATTTGTTGGCTTTGTCAGTCTTCTTGTAGAGTTCCTGTCCCCTCCAGACTTTTTTATTCCCCCTTCTTCCATAAGACTCCCTGTGTTTGGCCCAAAGTTTGGGTGTGAGTCTGAGTGCCTGCCTCAATCCCCTGGTGGGTGGAGTCTTTCAAAGGACATCTATGGTAGACTTCCAAAGAAGATATTTTTTAAAGCCTAAAAAGATCTGTAACAAGTAACGACACCAATGCAGCAATACAAGCCCCCAGTAACAAGCGTCCTGGGACTGTCCCTTGCTAGATTCTATCAGGCCTGCCAAGTGCTAGCATGTACATACTTCCTCCCTCACACTCATATTTTATGTTGTCAGCAGTCAGGAGAACTGGGACAACAGAAGGGACAGTTGTGGCAAGATATCACCGCAGTCCAGGTGAATGAGGGTAGGGTTGGCACTAGGTTGTATAAATCCTTGTGTAAATATTATGTGTATACAGGTTGTACATATTTGAAACTATTCCATAAAACATAGAGGGAAGAAATGCTTCCAAACTTCTTCTGTGAAGCCTGCTTTGCCCTCCTATCTAAACCAGGCAAGGATGCAACTGAAACACAAAACTATAGACCAGTTCTTTGATTAAGCAGATGCAAAATTCCTCAGTAAAATCCCCATGAGCAGAATTCAACAACACACTTTAAAAATCAAACAGTGCGGTCAAGACAGATCAAATGCACAAATCAATTCATACATAAGTAGACACAAGGACAAAACTCACATGATTAGCTCAATAGGCCTGGGGGTTGGGGGAACCTTACAAATCACCTCATCCTCATAAAAGTCCTGAAGAAACTAACTGTACACAGAACATACCTCACCACAGCAAGGGCCAATCCTGAACAGGGTAAAGATGACATCACTTCCTCTAAACTCAGGAACAGGATAGAAGTGCCCTATGTCTACAGTCTTGTTCAATACAGTATTCAAATTCTTAGCCAAAACAATAAAGCAAGAGAAGGAAAAGAAACTGGGGGGAGAAAAAACCCAAGTGATTCCTATTTGCAGATAAAATGACTCTATACTTAAAAGAACTTAAAGTCTCCATTAAAAATATTTTAGGCCTGATTCTTTTTTAATTTCAGGAAAACAGCAAGATACAAAACCAATATACAAAGATCAATAGCTTTTTATAGACCAATAATGAACATAGAGAGATAGAAACCAGAAAAACAGGAGGGAGGTGCAGCCTTGCCAGGCCACAGAGGAAAATGTGCAGCTAGTCCTGATGAGACCTGATAGGCTAGGGTCAGATGGAAGGGGAGGAGGATCTCCCCTATCAGTGGACTGGGGGAAGGGCATGGGGGGAGAAGAGGGAGGGTGGGTGGCATTGGGAGGAGATGGAGGGAACTACAGCAGGATACAAAGTGAATAAATTATAATAGATAGATAGATAGATAGATAGATAGATAGATAGATAGATAGATAGA
>NW_026590905.1:1381042-1387458 GCF_907164565.1 Psammomys obesus | reverse complement strand
AGATAGATAGATAGATAGATAGATAGATAGATAGATAGATAGATAGACAGACAGATAGATAAACTTAAAAAAAAGAAAAAGAAACCAGAAAAACAATCTTATTCACTACAACTTTAAAAAAATAATAAGCCACTTAGGGATACATAGCAGCAAGGGGAGGAAATGCTCTATAACAAAAACTATCAAATACTGAGGGGAAAAAAAAATTGAAGAAGACCCTAGAAGTTGGAAATTCCTCCCAGGTTCCTGGTTCAGTGGAATTAATAATTTTATAAGCAACAAGCTACTACATGCAGCCCCCATCTAAATGTAAATGGCATCCCAAACTTTCCCTGCTTGTCCAGCTCCAAATGCCAAAGGTATGGCTCCCCAGGCTCCAACCACTCGCCACACCCTTTCCTCACCTTCCCAGGATCTGGTGCTCACTGGCAAGGGCTTCTTAGCCCTCAGCTGCTCAGCCCATACTTCTCATGCCCAGCCAGTACCCAGTGCCAACGGGTAAGGGCCCACACCCTGACCCCTAGCACCAAACTTTTCCCATTTGCTCTTCTTCAAGTGCTCTTTCCGCTTTTCTCAGCCCCGTCCAGTTGCTCTTATCAAAGCCTCTGGCATCACCTGTAACTCCTACATGCCTGCTTATCATCCACTTGCTACAAAAGCTTCCCAGATGCAGTAGGAGAGGCACCGGCCATCTATCCCACCCTGCAGTCCAGCTGTCTTCCTATCTCATTGGTCAGAGACAGAGCAGAAAGTGGGTTCTGATGGTACAGCATGGAGGGCAAGGTGAGTCATCAAGGCCCTGGAGCCTCCCCGAGAGGTGCCAGGAGCAGGCTTCCCTCCCAAGGGTGCAGGACTTCCAGGCAGCAGGGCTTTTCCTCCGAGTTTCCCACTTGGCAGCATCACTGTCTCATCACTATCTGCTGGTGAGTGAAGCATGAAGAGGCCTCATTTTTTAAAAGGCAGCCTCAGCCAGATGTTGCCATACCAGCACTAAGTGGGTTGAGGCCGTAAAATCACCATGAATCCAGCCTGGATATCATAGTGAGTTCCAGGCAAGCCTGAGCTAGACAATGAGAGTTTATCCCAAAAGGAGAAAAGACATCCTCCATCATCACATCTCAGGGTCACTGTTTCCAGCAAGAATAGTCAAGCCCAGGACATCAGAGGGGACAGAGCATCCCTATTCTCCAAGGCCAAGAACAGGGATCCAGATAGCAATGGCCCTAAGCATGGGTGGCTCCTCTTGGGAGCCTCAGAGAGACCTGGGCACTTCCGCATTTGAAGGCCCTCACTCCAAGTCTGACATGACTCATCTTAGGATGCTTTTTCAACTTTGTGGTGGTGTGGAAGTGTTCCCCATGCAACCATTTTCACTTTCACTGTGGTATTGAACAAATTACCTGAGATATCAGCACTTTGTTAGAAAGAAAGCTTTGTTGCCCATCTGTGTCTAATGTCGGTATTGTGAGGCAAACAGACTATAGTTAGGATCGATGGGGAGAGCCAGAACAGGAAAATCAAATGGTGAGAGGAGAGGGGAAGGAGGGAAGGAATTCAGAGAGACACCACACCTTGCCCTGCAGGTCCTGATGAGCAGTTCCTCCCACAGCCTCTGAACGCAACCACACTAACTGAAGGTCTTGCTACACAAGAGAAGCCTTTTGCAAAGCTGCCTCCTTAGCCCAACTTGCCTTACAGCTGTGGCTCAGACACAAACACCCTATCCCTAATGACAATGTTGCCACAATTAGCATCTTTACCTGGAAGTGGCACAGGAGCTAACCTGTGCTTAGATTTTCCAGCCTCTGACCTTACTCTCCTCACTGTTGTGATTTGAATTTAAAATGTCCCCTCACAGGACTCTGGCTATAATGCTCAAGTCCCCTCCCAAAAGGCAAAGAGGATGGGCATCAGAAGAAGAAAACAGAAAACAAGTTAGGAGCCTGCCACAGAGGGCCTCTGAAAGGCTCTACCCTGCAGACTATCAAAACAGATGCTGAGACTTCTGGCCAACTGTTGGGCAGAGTACATGGAATCTTATGAAAGAAGTGGGAAATAGTAAGATCTGGAGAGGACAGGAGGTCCACAAGGAGAGCAACAGAACCAAAAAATCTGAACACAGGGGTCTTTCCTGATACTCATATTCCAACCAAGTACCATGCATGGAGATAACCTAGAACCCCTGCACAGATATAGCCCATGGCAGTTCGGTGTCCAAGTGGGTTCCAGAGTAATGGGAACAGAGACTGCCTCTGACATGAACTGATTGGCCTGTTCTTTGATCACCTCCCCCTGAGAAGGGAGCAGCCTTACCAGGCCACAGAGGAAGACAATGCAGCCACTCCTGATGAGATCTGATAGACTAGGATCAGAAAGAAGGAGAGGAAGACCTCCCCTATCAGTGAACTTGGGGAAGGGCAGGTGTGAAGAAGGGGGAGGAAAGGTAGAGTTGGGAAGGGAAGAGGGAGGGTTTGGGGTGGGGGATACAAAATGAATAAAGTGTAATTAATAAAAATAGGATTATGATTCAAAAAAAATGTCCCCTCACTTCTAGCCTAAGTGTTCTCTCTCTCTCTCCTTCTCTCCTTTCCTCCAAACTTCCTCCCTCTATCCCTCTCTTTTCCTCCCTCCATCTCTTTCCCTCCTTCCTAAGGGTGCCTTGTAGCAAAGAGCTCTACATTCCAACCACCACAGTCTCCAGTTGCTGGAGCCCACCACAATGCTTGACCATCATAATAGAATGCATCCCCTCCAACCATGAGCCAAAATAAGTCCCTCCTTCATTGAGTTGCTTCTTGTCGGATACAGAATCACACCAACAGGAAAGGGAACTAACATATGAGTTCTCCTCCTTGGCTCACACTGGACTCAGGCTGCCATTGTGAAGCACCTGGGCCATGTCCTTCCCATCTGCTGGCTTTTGTCTACTCTTGCAAGCTTTCTAAAATGTGCACATCACGCCTCTCGTGATCTGCTCCACGCCTACCAGTCTGAACTGCTTTATCTGCTTTCTGCCTCATTCCTCCCCACCCTATACCGCACTCACCCTCCACCGTGCTGTAAGCACACTTGGCTGTTCCCTGGAAGGGCAGGGATGCTACATACAAACTTCTGTGTCTCTGTTCATCCATTCCAGAGCCACTTAACTCACCATGCTTTGTAGGACTGTTCCAATTATAAGGCTGAACAGTCCTCTCCCGCAAGCCCTAGGCTCTCACGGGGAAGGAAGATGATTAAAGAAGGAAGGCCAAAGCTTTCCACTCTGTCTAGAGGTGTCAGAGAAGACCCCAGAGAACACGAATTTTCTATTTCTAAGAACTGTCTCATGATGTAGTGCAGGCTGTTCTAACTCACAAATCTCCTGCCTCAGCCTCCTGAATCCTGGGGTGATAAGTTTGGGACGCATCTGAAGGAGAGGAACAGGCATCTGCAATGGGCAAGGCGGGAAACGAAATTCCGAGAGGAAGGCAGCTGTCAGCCTCTGCCTTGGCTATTTCAGATCACTGGGCTCCTGGGATTGAGCACTGCCGCCTCCTCCTGCTTCCATCCCACCCACAGTCTTTGGGTAACCAGCTGTGTGGGGTGCGAAGCACAAAAAAAGGACCCTTTGAGATTAAAGTAAACATTTTTCACATGTTCTGGAAGGCCTTTTATTATCTTTCATGTTCTTCTCAGCTTTCCCAATACTTTCTCCTGCTCCATCATGCTCACGTATATTCTCTCTCTCTCTCTCTCTCTCTCTCTCTCTTTCCTGTGTGTGTGTGTGTGTGTGTGTGTGTGTGTGTGTGTGTGTGTGTGTTCAGAATGAAATTACTGTAACTCCCATGGGATGACCTGCTTTTTCTCCTCTTTGGTCTTTGGTATCAGCTTTGATTTTGAACATCTCTCTCCAACTCTATAACCATTGCCAGAACCCACTGTTAATATTCAAGGTCATAATTTATGGTAATGTAATAAAATTTTAAGCAGAGGAGCAACAATGATTAAAATTATATTCTAAAGACCATGGTGGCTATCATAAGGATAAATGTGATGTCTATGGGAGAATGGGTGGGAGATGGGGGGTGGATGCTTAGGCAGAGAGATCCTTAACGCCTTACTGCCTGCTACAAATGACCATCGTGAATGGATGAACCTATCATTACATGGGTCCCAGCGTTACTCTAAAATCTATTGTCTTGGGATTTACCAAGCAACTAAGCATTCACTTTCCTTATGTCTCTATCAGTTATAAACACTCCTGTATTGGTCAAATTTCCAGACGTTTGCTGGAACACATAGCTGAGATAAATGAACTGAGAAAGAGGAAATTTTTCTTTTTGAATCATGGTTTTAGAGGGTTGAGTCCATGGTAGGTTGTCTCTGCTGCTATGGAGCCTGTAGCAAGGCAGCCCATGATGGTGCAAATTTTTGGCGAAGGAAGCTGTTCACCTTGTAGCAGCCAGGAAGCCATGAAAGTGGAGGTGCTGGGGTTCTGCTATCCCTCTCAATCACATAGTCCCAAATACCGACCCACGTCCCATGAGCCTCTCACCCCTGCCATGTCTGCTGGAGTTTCCCCCATATCCAGATGGGGTGATGAGCAGAGAGTCAAACTTTCAACATACAGGCCTTTGAAGGACATAGAAGATACAAACTGTACCAACTCCTCATTAGCCAAACCCATCTCAAAGGCACCTTCTAAGCAGTTCGTGTTTGTGTCAACTCATTTCACCTTCCTGATACCCCTATGAAGGACGTGTTATTGTGCCGTGTCCTTGATGACAAAATCCATAGTTTAGAACTCAGACAGGTGGCCCAAATGAAAGTTACCCATTGGTTTCCCGTCCCACACTGTGCTTTGGAGCATGACTGATCAAAGATCAAATTAAAGTGTTCTGCTGCCTAGAGTTCAGTCTCGTGGCCACATCTAACTGCAAGGGACCCTGGGAAATACAGACTAGCCCCATGCTCGGGAAGAAGAGAGCACGGAACATGGACTCAGATAAGCAGCACGCACTGTCATAATAGGAACCTCCAAGAAAGGGCAAGTTTGGTGTGACACAGTCACACTTACTGTACTATTTTCAAGTTACAGATTTACACATTTGTCTTTCCAGGTAAGCTATGCGATCTTCAGATTTCAGCACTCAGAACAAAGTAGGGTATATCGAAAATGCTGATTATATAGTCCATGAATTTTTTTTATCAAGAATGCTCTTCCAGGAGAAAACAGGGAACAGGACAGGAGCCTATCACAGAGGGCCTCTGAAAGACTCCACTCAAGCAGGGTATCAAAACATATGCTGAGATTCATAGCCAAACTTTGGGCAGAGTGCAGGGAATCATATAAAAGGAGGAGGAGATAGAAATACCTGGAGGGAACAGGTACTCCACAGGGGAGCAATAAAACCAAAAACTCTGGGCACAGGGGTCTTTCCTGAGACTGATACTCCAAACAAGGACCATGCATGGAAATAACTTAGAACCACCACACAGAAGTAGCCCATGGCAGCTCAGTGTCCAAGAGGGTTCCCCTGTAATAGGAATAGGGACTGTCTCTGACATGAACTCATGGGCTAGCTCTTCAATCACCTCCACCTGAGGGGGGAGCAGCCTTACCAGTCCACAGAGGAAGACAAAGAACCCACTCCTGATGAGACCTGATAGACTAGGGTCAGATGGAAGGAGAGGAGGACCTCCCCTATCATTGGACTGGGGGAAGGGCATAGGAGAAGAAGAGGGAGGGAGGATGGGATTGGGAGGGGATGGGGAGGGAGCTATGGCTGGGATACAAAGTGAATAGACTGTAATTAATAAAAAAATTTTAAAAATAAAAAATGAAAAAAAGAATGCTCTTCCAAAGGTCATGTGTCAATTTCTTGTCTTCAGGGTGACACTACTTGGAGGTATAGAACCTTTCAGAAGTGGGGCCTAGAAAAAGGTCTTTAAGATGGTGGAGGCATGCTCTTGAAGGCAATTATATGACCCACTTCTCTTCCCCTTTTACTTTCCAGCTATGAGGTAAGTATCTTCACTCTCCCATCTGCAAAGGATTGCCTTGCCACAGGCCCAAAATAATTCAGCCAACTGATCATAAGCAGAACCTCCGAAGCTGTGAGCCAGAATAAAGTTTTCTTCTTTATAAAAACTGATTCTCTTTGCTCTCTTGTTACAGTGACTGGAAACTGACTGATACAAATAGTGAGACGTGAGACAGCAGCTGGTCCACGTGTGGAGCCTTGAGACTCCACATAGAAGGTTTACATCTATGCTGCCAATACAGAGGAAGATGCTTGTGGCAAGTGATCATGCATCCAGTTCATACAGCAACTATACCAGGTCATCTGGGCACAAATTATCTATGTTTTATAACATCTAGCATCTGGATGTGTGTGTGTGTGTGTGTGTGTGTGTGTGTGTGTGTGTGTGTGTGT
>NW_026590905.1:1333076-1381032 GCF_907164565.1 Psammomys obesus | reverse complement strand
TGTGTGTGTGTGTGTGTGTGTGTGTGTGTGTGTGTGTGTGTGTGTGTAGAACCCATTCCTTCCACTATGACCAAGTCTCTAATGAATGTTCTAGAAGTTAAGGTGCCACACTGAAGCCCATGACAGTAGAGATTAATCCTTGTTGAGGAAGACAACACTTTTATACTCCTGGACCAAAATATGCTCGTGGATACCAGATGTGATAGCTTTTCCTTCGTGTCTAGTGACAGGCTTCTCTTGCTTCTGCAGTCATGTAAAACCATGCAGCACACGACCTGTGAGAATGACTATGCTACAAAATATGACCATGACAAGTATTTCTGAGTTAGTACAGAAACTGGAACCACCACAAATTGCTAGCAATATACAACAAATAGCACAGCCACTTCAGAAAATGCTTTGAGATTCCTTGAAAAGAGTTAAGCAGAATTGTCATGTTACCTGGTGTTTCATCTCCCAAGTATACACTCCAGAGGAAGAGAAACTAACTTTGTGCCTGAGAGGTCAAAGAAGCATCATTCATAGTAGTCAGAAAGTAGAAATCCAAATGTTCATCATCTGACAGAT
The DNA here is from genome assembly GCF_907164565.1 of Psammomys obesus. Classification (NCBI taxonomy): domain Eukaryota; kingdom Metazoa; phylum Chordata; class Mammalia; order Rodentia; family Muridae; genus Psammomys; species Psammomys obesus. The sequence goes on along the minus strand of NW_026590905.1, from coordinate 1,380,465 downwards.
GGATTGACTGAATGTATTGTGCTTAAAGGGGATACTGTTGTGCCTTAGAAAAGAATCAAGTATTGACTTATGCCAAGAGGTACCTGAACCTTAAAAGGTTGTACTTGATGAAAAAAATCCAGAGACTAAATGTCACAGACAAAAAGTTCCACTTATGGTAAATATCCAGGATAAGCAAATCTATGAGATAAAATTAGATTACCGCTTTTCAGGGACCAGAGGGGGGGGTTATATGACTGCCATGTAGTATGAAGTTTCTTTTAACATGATGAACTGCTCTAAATTAGGTTTTGGTGCATTTTTATGCAACTCTGTGAATACATTGAAAAAACTCATGGGATAGGTAGGTTATATGGCATGAGAATTACATATGAATATGACTTGTTTTTTTTTTTCAAACAAAATTCCTAGAAGTGAATATTACAATAGCTAGCAAGAAAAATGTACGAGATGAGCTTACCGAAAAACAAAAAGCAAACAAACAAAAAAAAAAAAACTAGAGAATATAGGAAAGTGATCAGTAAACTTAAAAACAAAACCAGATCAGTGAAACTAATCTAGCGAGCAGAGTGCTCGAGATTGAAAAACATTTACCAAGCCTCAAGGACTACTGACCAGGATCAAACAGCCAAGCATACCTATGGTTAGAGTTCCAGAAGAAGAAGAGAAAGAAAAGAAGACATGAAAAAGCTTCAGAACTATTGATTGAACAACCATCGTGTAGACAAAACACAGTAACTTCTAGGTCTCAGCAAACTCAACTTAAAAAAAAAAAAGTACAAAGAAAACCATAACTATATGCATCATAGTCAAACTATTGGAAAAGTGGATCTAAAGCTCATCTAATCTGCCAGGCTGAAAAGAGGCTCCACCTGATTAAAACTTAGGATAGCTTCTTATTCAAACGCTGGCCCTCAGTCAAGGGACTCCTAGAATATGATAAATAAAATAAAAATTCTTAGAACTGAATATTACAATAGCTAGCAAGAAAAATGTATGAGATGCGCTAACCCGTATTGTACAGCCAAACAAAATAGCCTTCAAAACAGAGAACTGAATGAAGGCTTGTTTCAGCAAAACACAAGCTGAGAGGATCTGTCGCTGGCAGAATGACACCCCAGGAGGGACTAAGAGTGGTCTTGAGGCTGGGAGGAGAGGTCAATGGCTAGAAACCTGAATGAGAACAGTCTCTGCTGGGTGTGGCAGTGTGTGCTTGTAACCCCAGAACAATGGGGGTCAGGTAAGACAGGTAAGGCACATCTGATACCAGCCAGGGCTACGGAGAGTTTCAATAGTGAGACTACTATTTCAAACAAGGGGGGAAAAACAGTTCCTGAGAGAAATGTCATAAAAGAAATTGAGAGCTTCCAGTCTACATGGAATATTAAATGGACTTTCTCATATACCGTACTTCCTTTCCAATTAGATTCAACCAATTAGTCCATTAATCATATAAACCTAATGGCTTGCAATCAGCCATTTTAGACATGGAACAGAGAGGTGCTGGAGAGATAGCTCAGGACTGGCTGCTCTTCCAAAGGACCTGGGTTCGATCCCTAGCCCTCACACGGCAATTCATAACCACCTGCAACTCCAGTTCAAAGGCATTTGCTGAGCCCCTGGCCTCCACAGATACCAGGCATGCATGTGCTGCACAGACGCACAGGCAGGCAGAGCACCCATACACACAAATAAAATAAAATTTAAATGGAACAGAGCAGAACAGGTCCAGACAAAAATAAAACAGAAACGTCTTCTTTTTTTTTTAAATTATCAGAAACCATCCAACAACTATCCATGAACAAATAATACTCTTTAAAACCTACTAATGGGTGTTAGGGATTTGGCTCAGCAGTGGGGCTTAGTAAGTCCAAGGCCCTGGGATTTGTCACCAGCACTGAAAAATAAAATAAAATCTATGACTAAAACTACAGCTCTTTATTTTGAGCAATATCTTACAGGTATCCATCTTACAAGTATCTTGTAAGTATCAATAATTGTTTGGGGGCAGATTCTTGTTATGCTCTGTGCACTGGCCTTGAATTCATGGTTCTTTGGCCTCAGCTTCCTGAGTGCTGGGATTACAGTCATGTGCCATCACACCTAGCTTATAACATTCATTTAAAATTTAACGCTGGTGAGCTAGTCTCCTTTTATAGACAGGGAGAGCCATGTGACTTAATTCCTTTTCTGACCTGTCAGAAAGTTCATAAATTTTTCTCAATGACAGTAGCTATTCTTAGACTAGCTAAGTGTGTACCCCTAGCCTTCCTGGGCTTCAGCCCTTAAAATAAACTGTTCATGCCGATTCCATGGTTGGAAGCAGCGTCAGGGCACAGCCTACCCTGCAATATGACCACAGCATTTAACTAACCCCCTTGCAAAATTAATACCTCCTGTCACAGCCCCAGTGCCATCCACATTCCCCATTCTCAGTTACTGGCATCCTCGCCTCCTCCTCATGACTTCTTTTAAATAGAACAAAAGCAGCAAGGTGAGTGGGTGGGGGAATTATGTGGTCCAAGTCCAGACCCAACTTTAAACTCTGGCTTCATCCTTCAATGACAGAGGCTGATGAGTGTGTGATCACAGGTGTGGTCCATGAAGTGAGCTGTGTAGTGGCTCCCAGAGTGACCGTGCCAGTCATCTGCTAGTGTCGGGCACATTGAAATGCTTGATAAAGAATAGTCTTGATTTTTCCACTGGATACAAGAACGTTTGGCCTCAGCCGTAAGACACGTAGTCAGACTCATTCTTACTGCTCTCCTAATCAGACTGCTCCAGCCACTGGCTGCCCCAGGGTCCTTGGACAACCCCATCTCTTTCTTCACACCCTGGGACCTGTTTTTGTTTGTTTGTTTGTTTGTTTGTTTGCTAAATCATTCTCTAGGTATCTCCATGCTGCCTCCTTGAGGAGGCCTTCCCTAATCACCTGGCCACAGACAGAGACTGACAGAGACTGATGCTCTTCTGGACTAGCTCCCCATCTCTAGCTGTCAGCTGCAAGGTTTCCGCATGCTCTAGAAACACCATGCACAGGCTGGGATAGGAGCCTCCCCTCATCCAGCAGAAAGAAGCTACTGAATAAATGGATTAAAAATAATAATAATCAGATCCCTAAAAAGTAAGAATAGGCATGTTCCACTTGGGGTCCAAATGTCTCCTTCCCTCTAATCTTACCCCACAGTGGGAGACAAAGACAAAGCACGTGTAGAAACTAAAGCTGGGTTAGCTCTAGAACCCAACCCCAACCCCCAACCAGCCTCTTCAGTCAGCCAACACAAAGGTGCTAGGACACACAGAGGCAAGCCAGAGGACAGAAGAGGCTGCTGGACTTTCCTGGGTCTTCAGATCCCAGCATGGCAGTGCATGGCAAAACAATAACAGAAGCACAGGGCCCCTGGATGTTCACCAGCTGGAGCAGGGTGACAGCAAGGCTCCTTGAGGGGGTCTACCGTCAGGTTGCAAAATTCAGACACTCTAACACACACACACAGACAAACATATACACACATGCACACAATCATATATACATACACACTCGTATACATATTCACACACACACACACACTCACACACACACACACATACATATACACATACACACCTAGTCTAAGATCCTATTTCCGCCTGCCACTTGCCTTTGGGCTAAGATCTGACCTTGCTCAGTGGGACCTCCTGCCCTGAGCCAGGGCTCACTTAGTCCCTGGGAATATCCGTTCATAATGTATCCGGATATGACTACCACTCGCCTCCAAGTCCCTTCTCCTTGTTCATTCCAAAGCCATAGGCACCTCCCATTCCGGCTCCAGCAAAAAGATAGCCAGCAGCTCCCATCCCAGGCAAAGACAAGCTCCCCAACAGACATCTGTCTGTTCATACTGATTTGGGAGGCATAGTAAAATAGCATGCTTGTGGCCCAAACCCCACCTCTGTCTGCTTTTCTTCTGAGAAACACCTGTGGGAATGTCATACCTCTACTTGACTTCGCCCAGGTAAAATGACTCGTCAGAGCCCCTCCTGAGGACTGTGTGAGAGCAGAAGCTTCCTGGGGCCTGAGGGTCCCTTCGTGGTGCCTTGCCCTACCTCAGTGCACTGTCAGATCAGCCTGGCTCCTGGCTTACCTTCCCTCAGACTGAGCCACATTCAAAGACTGTAGCAAACCAGAACCGGGACCAGCCACTGAAAGGTGGCACCAGTCCTCTGCCACTTGTCCCCTCCTTGATAAGATGTGGAAATAAAAATAAGACTCTGAGGAATTACTTGAGGACCCTCACCTTCCCTACCACAGGGGAAAGAGGTCGGCTTGTCCCACTGCCCTTCCAGGTTCACCTGAAGTCACTCATCCCAAAGGACAGGTGTTAGAATGCCTTCTCCTCCTCATCTTCCTTCAACTTGTGGGATGCTGAAAATCAGGGTCCTGGGCAGGGGGGGCAAACTTACCTCGCAGCCCAGGGGCCGCCATGGTGCTGGTCCCTCGATGCCAAGCCCCAACTAGTGGCCCTTGGCCCCGCTGGCCTCTGGACAGGCTTATGCGGCTGCTGCCGCGGAGTTAATTCCATCTCGGCTCAACTCTGGCTCAGCTCCGCCCGCCCCTCGCCTGCAGCTGCCACTTCCTCCAATCCATCCCTCTCCCCCACTTCCGCCCCTCCCGTTCTCCTCCTGCTCAGGGATGCTAGCCCAACTTCCAGGAAGGATCCCACGCTCAGGTGCAGCCGGTGGGATCATGGGCTGCTGCTGCCGGCGGCCGAGGAATACATGCTGGCAGTCCTCCACCCCAAGCCTGAGCGAGCGCCACACAACCGGGCTCGCCTGTGATAATTCAACCGGATTATCTCATGAAGCGCCTGGCTGATTAGTTGCCAGTCCTGCCAGGGAAGCCTCCTTTCTGCGGCCCCAGGGGTTACCACTCTCCAGGCTACAGCCCTTAGTAGCAGTGGGGACTTAAACAGCAGCAATGAGACCCTTTCACACCCTCTCCTCCTTTACCAGCTGTGGTCTGGAGTAAAACAAAAGGAAAAAACGCAGCTGCGTGAATAGAGGACAAGTGTGCACAGGTTCAAAGGGCAGAGGGGAGAGGTTTATTCCAGTTTCCCCGGGAGACTCTAGAACAGTTAAGGGGGTACTTAGAAGTTAAGCTGTGGGACAAGACTGGTGTGCTTTGCCTACGGTGGCTTAGGGACCTGACCATGGACAGAGGATGAAGAGAAGACTGTTCTCGGAAGATGTTATATTCCAAGATTCCATAAGCAAATGGTGCCCCTCGATATTACGCCTCCTCCGTGGAAAAGCACCATCTCACCATCAAGTGTGCTGTCTGTGATGACTGAGCCGGAGAGATGTCTGTTCCCTGTTCTACAGAAGACAGTGGCCGGAACACAACAGAATGAAAACAGTCGTGGTCCAACCTTGAGGCTTTACGATGCACACTCCCAGTTTCGTTTGGGTTTGGGTTTTTTTGTTGTTGCTGTTGTTTGTTTGTTTGTTTGTTTGTTTGTTTGTTTGTTTGTTTTTGGCAGTGGTGGTGGTTTTTCAAGACAGGATTTCTCTGTGTAGCATTGGCTTGTCCTGGACTCACTTTGTAGACTAGCCTGGCCTTGAACTCAGAGAGACCCACCTGCCTCTGCCTTCTCCCAGGGCGCTGGGATCACAGGTGTGTGCCATCCACCCACGCCTGGTTCACTCCCAGTATTAACAGCTGATATTTATCTTAAACTCTGCCTTCAGTCAGGAGTCTCTCGAGTGCTTTGCCTTCCCCAGTGTTCATGCTTTGGTTCATCTTTGGTCTCATGCGGTGATGGCTTCCATTTATCCATTTTACCCAGGAAGAGACTACGGCCTGCTTGACCCAGGTTCCAAAGCAGGCAGCCTGCTCCGGCGTCCCAGCTCAGAACACCTTGCAGTTCAGCCTCTGTCTCCCTCTTTTCTCCCTTCATTCTCCTTTCTTCACAGTACCCTCTCCCTGCTTCCAGGGACCCTTCTCCATGTCATTTCTGTTCCTACATGAATAAAAATGCGCCCACCCACCATTGCTCTTTATCCAGCCCTCTTCTATCATCCTCCAAGGCGCTCTTCCACGGCATGCCCCTGAAACACTTGTAGGGACTGCCCTGGTTGGGTTTGATTAAACACCCAAAAGCAGGTAGGGGAAGAAAGGATTTATTGGGCATACATAAGCTTTTGGGTCACAGTCCATCACTGAGGGAAGTCAGGGCAGAAACTGAAGGGAGAAACATGGACACAGGAGTCACGGCTAACACTGCTTCCTGGTGTTCTTTCGTTCACTCCAGCTCTTCGAAGGCCCACCTGCTAGGGATGGTGTAATTCCACAGCGGCTGGGCCTTCTGACATCAGTCACCAGTCCAGAAAGCCCTAGCACACAGAACCACAAGCCAGTCTAACCTGGACCATCCATCAATTGAGAGTCCCTGTAGGCTATGAGAAGTTGACAGGTGAAGCTAACTAAGACAGGATTCTGTCTCTTTTGGTCTAAGGGTGACTATTAAAAACAAAAACAAAAACAAAAAAACAAAGTCCCTAGTATCAAAAGCAGACTCTGTTCTTAGAAAAGCTCTAGGTAAAGGAACACAAACATGTACATAGACACACATGCATGTTACACCCACGCACGGGCTAGGTTTGGCAATTTGACACAAGCTATAGAGTCATCTGGAAAGAGAGAACCTTAATTGAAAGGACGCCTGCATAGGATTGCCTTTAAGAAAGCCTGTGGGGCATTTTCTTGATAGATGATTGATGTGAGAGGGCTCAGCCCACCAGTCCTGGGCAGGTGCTGCTGGTTCTGTGAGAAAGCAGGCTGAGCAAGCCCTGAGAAGCAAGCCAGTGAGCAGCACCCCTCCATGTGCTCTGCCTCAGCTCCTGCCTCTACGTTCCCAACTTGAGTTCTTACCCTGACTTCCTTTCATGATGGACTGTGAGCTGAAAACAGAACTAAAAACTCTTCCCCATCCAAGTTGCTTGGGGAAGTGTTTAATCACAGCAATAGAAAGCAAAGCAGGACACCCCACCTGTTCACAAGGGAGACTGGTCTAAAATTCTCTTTCTTTGTTGGATGTTTGTGTGGTTTAGGTATCAGGGTGACTGTGGCCTCATAGAATGACTTTGGCAATGTTCCTTCCGTTTCTATTTTGTGGAATAGTTACCTATCTCTCTTCCTGTGTTTTCAACTAAAAATGTGGCTTTCTTGACTTGGCTTTTTGTGTGTGTGAATAAACTAGCATGAGGGAATAATTGTTCAACCACCAAAGGGCGGGTCACAAGAAAACTGACCAGCTGTCCTTGTCCACAGGTAGTGTTAAGTGATCAGTCAGAAGAGTGACAGCCAATTCCTTGTCCCCGGATATGGTTTCCTCCAGAGACTGACCTTAGGGATGACTCAAAGTTGGAGAGCAGGGGGGATGTGAGAAATGACAACCTTTAAATTATTAAGCAGTTGTATAAAACATTCATTTATTCTTTCCTCTGTCTACCCCACTCAGCTCTCCACCAAACCTACTCATCATCATCACTGTCATGCCCTGTGACAGAGCAGCCTAGGCAGTGGCAGGTGATAGGAACCTAGGAATGTAGCAATCACTGGTTCCCACAGGAGTGATGAAAGACGATAAGCAACAGGGACGGTGGCACTCTGGCTGAGCGGCCTGGGAGTTCGTGTCTAGCTGTAAAGGCACTTGGGTTTTGAACCTGGAACTGCCATCTCCGCTATGTGGAGAGACTTGAAAGGAGCATCAGTACCCATCAGAATCTACGCCTGAGGGTAACCATACAGGGAGTTGGCAACTAGATGCTGTTTTGTATTGACCGTTGCCTTCCACTAAGGATGTCTGGAGCAGGAAGGGCCTTGGCAACTGGCAGAGAGCATTTCAGCCACAGAGATGCAGGGAATCCCCAACGCTCTGCCACTGGTGTTGTTAGAGTCACTTGTCCCCACCTGTGGGAGTGGGTGTCTCATTTTCATGCTCAGCTCTCATACTAGAGCATTTTGCAGTCATGTAGGACACTCAAGCTTTATCTTAATCCTGAATATCTCTACCATCCTACAAATGAGATGACCATGCTGGTTTTACAGATAAGGAAACTGAATCTGAAAGCCACGGAGGGGTTATTGAAGACTGTATATTTGGGTGAGGGTCATAGGTAGAACCTGTGACCCTGAGCTGGTGGTGGGTCCTGGCTTCTGCCCCTGCTGGCATCCCATCTTCAGGTACCTCCCTTCCACAGGGACTGCTAAGTATACAGGAGATTTGTCATGCCTCTTCACAATGTCATCGTGAAATCAGAAGCCCAGTTCCAGGGCCCACCTCTCTGCCATGCACAGAAGCGGCCTGACTGAGAGATCTGAGAACTGGCTGTTCTTAAGTATAAGTTTATAGGTCCAGGTCACCAGGCTAAGCCTCTGGAGAGGCATCTTCACCCTGTTCCTTCCCTGAGGATGCTGTAATGCCACTGCTTCCTGGAGCCTAGATGGACTCAGCCCCCAGACACTGGTCTATGAGTATTTGTAGGCCATGTGCTTTGTCACTCAAAGCCAGACCCACACCTCAGGTTTAGGCCACAGCTGTCATCCCAAACTTCAGACACAGTCTGCCACCAGCCTTGGTTAAGATAAGAGCTTGGCCTTTATTGTGGAGCCAGGCGGGCACAGAGGGCAGGATGCACAGGGGATGGAGTGATTGATTCTCCGGCTGGTCAGGCCACAGCACGGGCAGCGGCGGGAGCCCACTCACTTGCCGCACTTCCGGGGAGCACACCGGCACTGCATGGCGTTGATGACCTCGTGGTACACGACAGAGCCATTGGTGCAGTGCAAGGGCACACGCATGGGCTCCGTCCTGGAGGGCCAGCAGCAGGAGCAGTGTTCCTGCACGTCCTCTATGTCAATGGAGTACACGGCTTTGCTGGCACACTTGCCCTGTAATACAGCAGGCACGTGGGGCATCGCAGTGGTGAATGGGGCGGAGGGACTCTGGGACAACCCACACTCATCCTCCTTCTCCCTTTTTAAGCAAGACAAGCCCTGCCTCCGCCAGAGACACCTAGGAGAGCTAGGTGATCTTTTATAATAACTGTTTTTACTTTGTTTATTCCATTTACATCCTTGTTGTAGCCCCATCCCTCCTCCCCTCCTAGTCTGACCCTCCCTCCCCAAGGGGGAGCACCCTTTCCCATCTAGCCCAACTTATCAAGTTGCATCAAGACCGAACGTGTCCTCTTCCCCTGTGGCCTGGCAAGGCAATCCCACCAGGGGGAAGTGATCAAAAAGCTGGCGAGTGCCTGTCCGATGTAGTCTCCATTTCCCTTTCTAGAGGACCCACATGAAGCCTGAGCTGCCCATCTGCTCTGTCTTTGTAGGGGGCCTAGGTCCATTTCTTGCATGGTCCTTGGTTGATGCTTCAGTCTCTGCAAGCCCCTCTGGACCCAGGGTTAGTTGGCTCTGTTGGTCTTCTTGTGGGACTCCTGTCGCCTCCAGGTCCTTTTCTCTTTCCTCCCACTTTTCCATAAGCTGCCCTACGCATCACCCAATGTTTGGCTGTGAGTCTTGGCATCTGTTTTGAGCCACTGCTGGGTAGCACCTCTCAAAGGACAGCTCTGTCAGGCTTCTGTCTGCAAGTTTAGCAGCGCATCATTCATAGGGTCAGGGTTGGCACTCTTAGGTAACTTTTAAAGGTTCAGGTACCATGAACTGCCTTTCCCCCATTTGTTACACACACCCAGGTCCCTCTGGCTGTGATTTCTACACACACTGATTGTTCCCGAGTCCCCATCTTCCACAAATGGCTCCCAGTCTCATTACAGATTTGTCTTGGTCTCTCTTCTGGGGTCAAACATTCCTATTCACTAAGTGAAACACTGCTTATAATACTGAGACTCACAGCCAAACACTGGGCAAAGTGTAGGGAGTCTTGTGGAAATGTTGGGGGGAAAGTAAAGGGGACAGGAGGGGACAGGAGCTCCACAAGGCGAGACCAACAGAACCAACTAACTAGGATCCAGAGGGGCCTGTGGAGACTGAAGCACAAACCAAGGACCATGCATGGACTGGACCTAGGGACCCTACATAGATGTAGCTGATGGGAAGCTCAGGCTTCATGTGGGTTCCCTAGTAAGGAGAGCGGGGGCTGACTCTGACATGGACTCTGTTGCCTGCTTTTTATCACTTCCCCCTGGCAGGGCTGCCTCACCAGACCACAGGGAAAGAGGATGAGCTCAGTCCTGATGCAACTTGAAGAGCTAGAATAGGTTGGTAGGGGAGTGCTCCCCTTTTGTGAGGAACAGGGGAGGGGTAAGAGGAACTGAGGGTGGGACCTGGATAAGAGGAGGAAGGGGGGTATAATCAAGATGTAAAATGAATAAATAAATTTAAAAATAAACAAAAAAAAACAATGCTTATAGTCCCTATGTCTCTCTTCCTTCTGACTTTTCCAGGTGCTTTTCCAGATGATAACTAAGAAGACTCAGCTTTTCCCACCCAGGTCTTCTTGAAGCCACACAGCCTTACCTGGCAGTAATGAATGTCCACTTCCTCTCGGGACTTACAGTCTCCCACTTTGACGTACTGTAGCTTGGCTATGATGTCTTTGCAGTCAGGTTCCTCACCTACAGAACAGGTGAGAGGAAGGATGGAGGGCTGGTTGGCTGGGGTTCTATAGAAGACTTCCTGAATCCAATGCCTTCAATAAGTTGGAAATGGTCCTCTTTCCATCAACAATAACCAAAGCCAGTTGCAGGGAAGGAGGAATTGAGTTATTCAAGCTCAACCCAGCTGCTCTTCGCTCCTCAGAGATATCATTACTACTGCATTTAACCCACTTAAAAGTGCAATTTTAGTTACAGAAGGAGCCCAGGTTGACTGTGGTTTGGTCATATAGACAGACGAAACTCGTTTTCATATAATTTTGAATTCTAAAAAACATCACGGCCAGAGCAATCTTATCATGCTGTAACTATGCCAGAAACTAATGGACAATGAAGGAGCTGCTAAGTAGAATTAATATCAGTCCATCCCTATATTTGGCAAAGAAGACAAATGTCATGGGCAAACACATATTCACTCCCTCTGTAGAGGCTGGGGGGGGGCTCCTAAAAACCTTTGTGCTGCCGTCTTTTTGAGACGTGCTACTTCCATGGCACCAACATGGGTTTCCGTATATAAGGCCACTGTATATAGTGGCCTTCACGCCTGAAGCTCTGCTTGACTCAATGCGAAGATTAAGGTCTATTGCCAGCTCACTTCTCTGATCTGAGTCATGACAGTTTTCCATCCTGGTATGATTCCAAATCTAGGCTGGCCCTATAAACACATGGGCCTGCCTCCCAACTTCAGAAAAGTCTTCCACTTGAATAAGAAAATGAATTAGGAGCCAATATGCAATATTCCCCTATTGTACACTTAAACCCTTAAGCCTCACTTATTTTTCTTATAGGAGCTCTTAGAGCCTCCTGAACACATTGGCCAATGAAGGCTCCTTATTGCTGGTTTTGTAGATAACAACCCCCTAACCAAATTCTAAGAATAATATCTAGAGAGAGTATGTCTTCTCTGATGGCTCCCTGAATTCACACTCTTCAACTCTGAGGGAAATTTGGAAAGAGACGCTGTCAGGGTGTATTCCCTCCTTCCGCAGTTTTCGTGATGGCGATCACTGGGCCGTCACAGCAAAGCACCAAGAGGAGAAGTGATCGAGGGAATTCAGGCTTTCCCTTTTCTCTAACTGCGGCCAACCATGAACCCATTAATCTAAAATGAAGCTAAATAAACTAAAGTAAACTACGAAGAAGAAATATTAGTCTAAGTAAGAAAATTGTGAATTGTGCACATGAGCACAAAAAAATGGATGGGGCAAATATTGTCATCTCCAAAACCACCCATCCACCCATTGGAGCCATTGGTATAGTGTAACTACAAGATCAAGAGAGGCCAAGGTTGATGAAGATAAGGCCACAAGCTTGGACTAGCCTTATGATACTCCCTCATGACAGATAAATGAACAATCAAAGATTCTAAGGCACATAGCAGGCTAGAGATGAAGCTGGGAAAAGATATGAAGTCATTTCTTCAGGGGTGAATGATAGGAGATTTGAACAGGCAACAGGATAATCAGGAAGGGAAGAGGTGAACATAATGACCAACTGATAACAATAGCACTGTTACTTCAAATAGCCATGTCTGGCCTTGGTCTAATGGACACAGAAGCCTAAGCTCCTAGTAGCAAACTCACATGTGTCACAGCAGGTGCCTGGAATTTTCACAACTTTCCCCTAAAAGAAAGAAAGAAAAAATATAAGCTCAGGCACAAATAATTCAACATGGACAAGTTCTCAGGTCACATGAATTCCTAACTCTAAACTCAGAGCTCGGAGCTGAAATCCCCAGACGTAAACTGCTTTCCCATCACAACTGTGAGCCAACCAAATGCTCCACCTAACCAGAATGGTCAGAAACTTCATTCCCAGAAAAAAAAAAAAAAATGAAATGGGATCAATGCCCTGCCTTCCTATTAAAAGATCATGGCTTTCCTCCCGTGACCAACCATTTTCAAAGCACCCTATGTTTCAGAGAGCTAGCTCTTCACCACCATCTCATTGACTCCTCAACTAGTACAGAACTCTGTCTCGGACACGTGAGATTGATAAGAGCTGGGCTGAATGCTGCACAGAACCCCATCCTTGGAGCCCAACAGTGAGATCTTCAAGACAAAGGCAAGATCTGAACTGCAACTACTCACTCCTTCAGCCAGACACCTGCGTTCATCAAAGGGTGGGCAGCCTGTGACCCTCTTCTCCCAGATGTACTCTCCTCTCTCATTGACCTTGCAGAGATGACTATCACAGCCATCCTGGAGTGTCTCGTCACGCTGAAAGTAAAGAGGAGAGTGGATGGGGCGGTAGGGGCAATGCAATGATCTTGCTTAGATTACAAAGCTCCTGTCAGCCATGGCCTTGACTCCTCTGAGTTGCTAAAACAATGCAGAGAAGTATGGAAGAAGGGTAAGATCATATGGAAACATCCCCCCCTCCCATACTCCAGTATGGACTAGAGGTGGCGGCTTGGCTCCATCATCTATTTACTGTGAAGAGAGCTGCAGAAATCTAGAGTGTCCTCAGACTATCCCAACCATGTAAGTGCTTCCAAGATGGAGACACAGTAAGAGTCCACTAATTGATAGGTAGAATGAGATATGAACCAAGACACCATCCCTCTGACCCACCAGGTAATTACAGAAGTCTCAGGTGGGTCTGCTCACCCTGATCACCTGTCTAGTCCCTCAGAGTCTCAAGGCTACAAAAAATCTGTTTTAAAAAAATGAGAAAACAACAACAACAACAATGAACCCAAACTAGTCCTTCTGGGTAAAGCAAAAACACCTCCCAAGTGAGGATCCAGAGAGCAGTATGAGTGGGAACACCCGGGTTCAGCCTATTCCCACCTTCAGTGTCGTGATCTGTCCTCCTCTTAGCTGAATAGTGCAAGCCATAGGCAAACATCTCCCACAGCATTCGTCTGGGTTCTTCTCTTCCCGATAGCCCTGTATCCAGGAAATAAAGCGGCCATCGTTAACTTCCTAGAGCACCTCAGCTATAACTAGCCTCACCGGGCTGACTTCCTCCCTCTGCTATCCCAGAGTTACTCCCAGAGTTCGGCCAACATCCTAATTTTCCTAGATTGTGCCGGGTCTCACTATTCCCTCTGACATTTCTTCCCTCCATATATGTGTATCTCGCTCAACCTGTAGCCCTCTGACCCATTAAAGAAGACAATTTCATTGAGCTCTGGATGTATATATCCAACTGTGTGCCAGATAACCACTTATCTAATCATTGTCTTGAGACTTCTATCCAAAATAAATTTGGATAGAATTTTTTATAAATTCTATCCAATAAAAAAAAATTTTTTTTCTTTACTCCAAATACCACCCTTTCCCAGTTGTCTTTATCTGGGCAAGTTGTGTCATGACCTAGTTGCTCGAACTGGAAATCTAGATGTTATCTTGACTTCTCCATCCATTTTTTTCAGTGTTTCCACCTCAGCCATTACCAAGTCTTGCTAAAAATGCATCTCATATCCATTCACTGTTAGTCACAACCAATCCCTTCTGCCATTGTCTCATCCAAGCCATCATCCCCTTCTACTGACTCTGGCAAAGTCTTGATGTTTCCCTACTTCTGTCCTTGCCTCCTACCATAGAGTACCATACATCCATTAGAATGACCTTCCTACAATACATCCAGCCATGACAATCCTGCTTAAGGTCCTTTGGATGAAGTTCTGGTTTTATTAGGAGCTTTTACTATTGAACACACACCCCATCCCACTTCAGATAACAAGGCAAATAGCTGACAGATAACAAAACAACTATTAAAGGCAAAATCAGAAATAAATTCTTGGTTGCTTGACCCTTGAAGATGGGTCCCAGCACTACTGGAGGCAGGGGCAGGAGGATCTCTGTGAGTTTCAGGGAAGTCCAATCTACCTAGTGAATTCCAGGACAGCCAGAGCTACAACAGTGAAACCCTGTGGGGGAGGAGGAGGAAGAAGAGGAAGAAAAGGAGGAAGAAGGGGAGGAAAGGAAGAAGAGGAAGAAGAAAAGAGAAAAAGAGAAGAAGAAGGAAGAGAAGGAGGAAGGAAGGAAGGAAGGAAGGAAGGAAGGAAGGAAGGAAGGAAGGAAGGAGAAAATAAGGGACCCTTGAAAAAGGGAAGTACAATGGACAAAATTCACATTTTATATCTTTTCCCACCAGGCACTGTGTGGGCACTGGACAGCTAGAACTCAGGAGATGATTATAAGTGCCTTCTCCTAAAGACTTAGAAGACAGAGCTCAGAACTACTAGAAGACATGAAAACTGAGGCAGGGGTCTCAAAAAAGAAGAAATCAAAACAAGGAAGCCTACAAAGCTCCATGTAAACACCCCTCAAATATTCGGTTGGCCCCTTACCTACATGTGTACTGAGAAGCCTGCAAGAAGCCAGGGACAAAGGAGAGGTGGAAAATCAAGAGGTCTGAGCGCTCATCTGACATGCCTCCGAGGAGACAGTGTAGGGAGAGCTAGGTAAACAATTCAGGTTTCTAGCAAAAATTCACAGAGACACAAACATACAAACATCAAAAGAGTAACACTGATATTAAAACCTACCAAGCATTACACATAAAAGGAGAAACTCAGAAACCTAACACTCCTCCATCACAGACATAAAAGTCTCGTTTTTAACTGTAAGCGGAACTAGCAGATGCATAAAAGGATAGCATGCCATGGCTAGATGATATTTGTTCAAAACAATGGCGCTCTACCTAGATTGTGCCGGGTCTCACTATTCCCTCCGACATTTCTTCCCTCCACATATGTGCATCTCGCTCAAGCTATAGCACTCTGACTTATTAAAGGAGACGTCTGAGCAGCTAGCTGGACTTGCTCTTGTGGGGCATCCCGGTTCGGTTCCCAGCATCCATGATATCACAACCATCTGTGGCTCCAGTTCCAGGGGATCTGACATTCTCCTCTAACCTCAGTGGGCACCAGGCATGCTCACGGTATACACACACACACACATGCAGATGAAACACCCATACGTGTAAATAAAATTCTTAAATCTTGAAAAACAATAGTAAAAAGCTTAAGCCAATACTCACAAAAGAAATAGGCAGTAAGTATATCAGTTGACTTAGACCCTTTGTCAACTGATAAATTAAATACACATTTAATATATTCAAAGATCTCATCCCACAAAAAAAAAAAAAAAGCATTGGTAAAAAGTTTACTGGAACCCTGACATGCTGGAAGCCCTCCCTGACCATCAAGTAAGCCCTAGGGAGTGTATACCAATCTCTCTGTGCCCAGCAGCTGGCTCCTGCATCAGCTAAGAGCTCGGTGGTGGCTTTGGATAGGAGCCTTTCATCCATATCTGCACTGGGAAAGGCAGCACCTTACAAGCAGCAGGACTTCGCTACCTGAACGCTTACGCCGAAATAAGGTTGCCAGTGACTTATTTTGCAGAGTAAACATACTTTGAACACTTTTAACAAGATAAAAATAAATAAAAAAATACTGCCATCGACTGTCTCATCATTTCATAGAAGTAAGAACTCTTACTCTTGTCTTTCCCCAAAAAAGAAAGAAGGTCCCCTCAAGACTTAAAATGTTGATGTGTTTAGTAGGGGACTGAGAAGATACCTCAGGCAGTGATGAGCAAGCATGGAGACCCAAGCCCAACCCATAATATCCACATAAAACCTCAGGGGTGGCGATGGATGCTTGTAATCTCGGTACTGGAAAGGACACAGGTGATTGCCAGGGCTCGCTGGCCGGGCAGCCCACAGTGAGAAGCCATGTCTCAAAAACCAGATGGACAGCTGGCCTCATGTGCTTTCTCATGCGCACACACACACACATACACAGGGGGAGAGATGGAGGATGACAAATAAATAAATAAATATGTGTGTGTGTGTGTGTGTGTGTGTGTGTGTGTGTGTGTGTGTGTATTTAGTCCTGTGGGATGCCAACTCTTGTCATTCTTGGTTTCATTTGGTCATCTTTAGCGATCATCAACACTGGAGCCATTCTCTGGTGAAGAGAGGACCTGTGGGGGGAAACATCTAAGCAGAGGGCCTAATGCCTGTAACTGTAGTATTTGGGAGGCTGAGGCAGAAAAAAGAAAAGAAATGTAAGTTTTAGGCCAACCTAAGCTACCGTATAAGACTATCTTGTAATACAGGGCAGGGGGTGGGGGGTAGGGAGTGACCTCTAATCCATCAGTTTTAGCACCCAGATGGAAGTCTCTGCCCACACGAAAGGCAGGGCGGCGTCAGTAAGCTTGCCCAGAAGTGAATTTAAGCAATTTACTCCTCGTTAATCAACCTATGAATTTGATGTGCCTTCTGGGGGTTGGACGTGAGGATAGAGCTCCACACAAAGGCAGGGATCCTGGGCCCAGGGCCAAAAGCAGCACTTTGAAATGACGATGCTGGGGTTTGAGTACCGCGAGGTAGTATTTCAGCTGTGGGGCTGGGACTGTTTTTAAAATGCACAGTTCCTAGAAGGTACACAAGTGAGGAAAGTGAGAGAGGAAGAAAAGAGGTGGAAGAAGGAACGTGAGTGGTTGGTTCTGGGTCAAATGAAGAAATAAAGCATGGCTTTAATCAGGCCGATTTCATGGGAGCTTGCATTTGGACGTTTTTAGCGAGTGTTAGAAGAACATGGGAAACTGAGAATGAAGCGTGGACAGTTTCTCTCTGCCCAAGAAGCAAGAAGATGGATGCAAGTAGAAGGGACTGTGGGAGGAAGGGACAGGGAGCAGCTGGAAGGGCAATGGATGACACCCACACCAGGGAGGCAGAGCCCAGCCAGAAACAGAAGAAGCAAAGAGGAATATGAGGGGCAAAGGAATAGAAAGGAGAGGGAAAGGGGGTGGAGAACAAAGAAGCCACGATTTTCAGGGACAGTGGGGCTTGGAGACCAGAAGGGATGTGCACAGGAGTGTGTGAAAGAAACAGGTACCTTCCCCTCCCAACATTCAGACCCCATCGTGTCTGCTGCCCTGTGACGCAGACTGCCAGGCCCAGTGAGGGGACAGGAAGAGGGTCTGCCTGAGCACAGCTGGACACTCAGGTGGCCACTGCCAGCAGGCATGTATGTCATAAGCTGCCAGTATGTGCTGCTCTCCTGGACAGTCCCACGAGACCTTCGACCCACGGTGAAAAGTCAGTTCACACACAGATGGAGGGGTGTGCCTTGTCTCTAGCTGCTACTGGATAGTCCAGTTACTGCAGGAGGGACCAACTCTTCTTCCACCAATGGGTCAAGTTCCCAACCAGCCACTGAATCTCTGCTACAGCCAGTGAATCCTATTTCACATCATCTTAGTTCTGCTCCGACTGTACTACCCTGTCCTGTCCCCTAAGCTCTGCCTTGCTGACCAGCATCCCTGGAAACCCCTCCAGCTGGTTCACCCTTGCTTATGCCCTATCAGTCAGGACTCCCCCATTTCTCTTCGATGACCTCTGCTTCTCTCTCCTGGCTGTCCACCATTCTGCATCCTAGACATTCATATTTGACATTCAGCTCTTCGTGGAGAGTTGGCTGAGTGGCCCATGGCACTCATGTTTTCCTTATGTTCATCAAGCTTCACTCCTCTCTCCTGCTCATCAGCACAAACTACCTCGCTCCGGTCTCCATGGGAGGTACGCTAACACCGGGGATCGGGTGGAGGCATCAAGCAGGTCTACTTGGATGTCGCTCACTGCAAGGGCCCCACCCCTTGAACCTTACTGAGGTCCTTCATGGCCAAGGAGTACCCAGGCCAGCTACAAATACTGACCTACAATAGCCAAGTCTAAGTCAAGCTTGAAAAACATATAGAAGACAGGCTAAGGTGGGGATTCTGGAAAGATCTAGAAAGATCTAGAAAGATCTCAGAATGATGGAAAGCAGAAAGGGAATGCTATAGAACAAAATGAGCGTGCATTTTAAAATATGTACACTACCTTCACGGAAGTGAATGTGCCATGCCTTCCCAACAGCAGAGGGCACTGCCAGGGGGAGGCTAATAGACCTCCCTCACCCACATAGGCTATAGCTCCAACCCATCCCCAGCTTGGCTTCCAGGTGACTCTGCGTGAATCTCTGAGGCTGTTTCCTCGCTGCTGCCTAGAATGTAGGTCAGTGAACCACGAAGGGGAAACAGGTGGCATGTAGTCCCAGACACTATTCCATCCCATGTTGAAGGCCTTGGGTGTTGTAGGGGGACATTTACTTGCTAAACCCCAAATCCTAAAACATCAAGTACAGTGTTGCAAAAGAATCTGTATTGAATTGGTTTCTTTTGTTCATCAGAGCATACACAAAAGCATCATCCCTCTCCTGACCTTTTGTCCCTTACTGGGATAAAAGCAGGAAGCGCCCACATGACTCTCAGCTCTCACCCTGTTCCTTGTCCTGCCTTTGTTCTTCCTGGGTGCCACTTCCCCTGGGCTCTGCCTTATTCACAAGGGTCCTCGATGCCCACCACTCAGCCTACGGCTTTGTAAAGCTGAGGAGGAGAAGCCCCCACCTGGTGCCACCTGAGTTAAGCTAACTCCCGCCTCTAGCTCGCAGGAAGTTCACCTAGCAACGCTCTCTCTGCAAAAACCGAAGGGTGGGCGCAGGGAGAAACTAAGGTCTCCTCAGTCCCAGCAGCCTGTGTGAGGCCTTTAATATCCCTGCGAGGCAGGACTCAAGAGTCCTAATTAAAACATCAGCATCACACCCCTTCACACACAGAATTTCTGTGTCAGTTCAAATTATGCTAAAGTTAAGAGGAAATTAAACCAAAATATACTTTTAAATTATGGTACATCGATTTTTTTTCACCTACCAAACAACAACTATCCACTTGTCCAGAATGTACCTTAAGAACGTGTCCAGAACAAGCAGGAATCACAACTTGACAAAACAGAACAACATAAGAAACAGCATAAACGTGTGTGTGCCCAGGTGCCTGTGTGTGTGAGCACGGGCATTTGCATTCCGTAGGCTACTTGTTGAGTCAGAGGACATCTGCAGGGTGCCCACATTTTTTCAGACAGGCCCTCTTCGATGCTCACCACCCTGTATGCCAGGGCCGACCAGCCTCTGGGAGCGTTCCTGGCTCTGCCTCCTAACTCTCAATAGGAGCACTGAGCTTGCAGACATGTTCTGCTGCACTCGGCTTTAAGTGAGGTCCTGGGATTTGAACTCGGATCCTCGTGTTTGCACAAAAGGGTTTTACCCCCTTCGCCATTTCGCTCCTGGTGAACGAGTGAAACGCCTGAAATCGGGTTGTATACATTAGGGCACACGCCTTTGTGTGTTGTCCTGCATACTGCAGGGTCCCACGAGTACTTCTTGACTAATTCTGAACGTTTTCGGAGTATGGCGGTTTTAAAGATACAGAGCTGTGGGTATAGCATCAAAAGCCTTGAAAACATTCTGCTCGTTTTTTTAAAACACAAGAAAATGCTTAAGCTTTACAAACCGTAATTATCCCTGAGGGATACCATTTGGGTGGGTGTCCCGATAGCTGTCAGCTATTTTGCCCACCATCAGAACGAAGGCAAGATGTAAGGAGCCCAGTGAGGTCCTGCCGCTTGGGGTCCCACCGTGGACAAGCATCCCTCAGTCCCTTAGACCCTCTCTTACCAGGGGGCAGGCCTCACAGGTGGTCTTCCTGCACTCCAGCTTGAATCTGGAGATGGCTCCCGCCTCCACAGTGCAGCGGCAGGTGGTGCATAAATCAACCATCACACTCCTCCCCAGCTGAAGACAGAACCAGGGTCAGGTCTCCCAACAGACCAGCTACTCCTCCAGCCTCACCCCTCCCCCCAACGCCTGCAGGCTTCCCTGAGGCTCCCAGGAGCCATCACTGAGATGTACCCACTGTTCCTGGTGGCCATTGCCCTTCCACCCCCACCTTCAGTGTGAAGGTAAAGAGAGGTGGCGAGGCAGTGGGAGAGGCGTTCAGTGGAAATGTGCTTGGTGATGTGGACTGATTCTACATGTACGGGAGACACACCCGCAGGCTGGGGGTACAGGCTGGGAGGTGAGTGTGGGCAGCCAGCCCATGCCCTGAAGAGGAGGAAGCATGGCCCTGGTGTGGATAGGAGACTGGAAATGCCTAGCGGTGGTTCCAAAAGGTCCCCAGCTTCCTTCCTAGCTTCCTCTCCTTTCCCTCTGAGACCGGTGTGCCTGCGTTTCCCACAGCACTCCCGCCCTAGCCCATCACTGACTCCAGCTCACCCCGATGATGGTGCCATTGAGCAGGCACGCCTCCACCGGCTCTGGGGAGAGAAACAACAAGTGAGTATGGACACGCCCTCCCCAAACCAAGCACCCTTACGGGCCTCCTCCAGACTCTGGCCTCACTCTCCTGTCTCCTGACACTTCCCCATGTCTAACCCCAGGTCCTTGTGAGTCTACCTGCTTGGGTCCCGGGGGCCTCTCCTCCCCTTTCGGTCAATACATCAGAACCGCCCTATTCCTCACTATCCATCGTCACGGAAGAAGGGCCTCTGGGACACTAGTTAGCTGAGTCCCTGTTCAGGGGATGGATGGGTGAGCTGTCCTTTGGGCTTGCAAAAAGAATTAGGGCTTAAGATTTGTTATTGCTGTCTGTCTGTCTCTCTGCTGGCAAGGTTCAGGTATGGCAATGGCTTCCCGTAGGTGAAGCCATACTGCACTACTGAAAACGTGGTCTCAGAGTCAGAGAGACCTGGCCCACACCGAGTCCACCATTCAGTCAGTACCATGAGGACTGCACCAGGCAATGGTTCAAAAGCCATCACTGGGCTCAGAGGTGGGCCAGTGGCCTGCAGAAAGCTGCCATTGTCTTCTCTTGTCTGCTTTCTCACAGTGGCAGCAGGAACAGGTTTTGATTGGGCCCATTTCTTTGCATTGCTAAACAGGCACAGAGCTCGGGAGTCTGAGGAGGAAAGAGTCCTGAAGGCAGGCAGAGGCCCAACCGGGCCAGGCCAGCCTGACTCACCACAGTGACAGATAGGGCAGCATTCTGGGGTCTCACAGCTCAGCTGGAAGCCTGGGGGACAGGTAGGGACAGCCAGCTGGGGGCAGGAGATGTTTCTCTGCTGCACAAAGACTGCCTCCTCCACTCGGACACACTCGTTGATGAGGCAGGGGTTCTCAGGGACAGGCCATTGGGATCCAACCTGCAGAGTACCAGAGGCCATCAGAGGTGCCAGGCAAGATTCGGGGCTTTTACTGGGGAATTCTATAGACTTGAAAATGACCCCTCATTCAAAGCAAAACTGAAACCACTGGGTAATGGCCACAGTGAGAAGGCCGGAGTCCATCACAGTAAGTACGGGTCTAAGTTACCCTGACTGGATCCTAGCCCAGACTCACGTGTCCCCTACACCACTACTGTTACCTACACTAGCACCATGGGGAAGCCAAGGGACACCCCTGCCATCCTCAGCAATGGCTCCAGCTGAACCGAGAGATCAAGGGTGCCTCCAAAAGCAATATGAACTGGCACAAAAGAGAGACAGAGAGGCAACTCCCTGCTTGCAGCCTGTTGCTTCTTCCCCCTTGTACAGGGAAGTAGGAAGGTTGCAGAAGGCTAGGAATGCTAATTCCCAAACCCTGGGGAGCTTCAGACTATTCCAGAAGTGTTTGAGCCTACAGATGAGTAGCCTGGCCTGAAAGGGCTGAGTGCTGGTCCCTTTTGGTGCTTTGTCTTCCTGCTCCATAACAGCAAAGAGAACTGAGAGAGCCAAAAATCATGGTTCAGAAAAATACCCAGGAGGCACACACCTGTAATCCTAGCACTCCACAGACTGAGGCAGGGGGATCATGAAATCAAGACCAATCTAGGATGCACAGCCAGACTGTGTCAAATGAAAGAAAAGAAAGAAAAGGGAGGAGGGAGGAATGGGGAAGGGAGGGAGGGAAGAAGGGAAGAACAGATGAAGGGAAGGAGGGAGGAAGGGAGGGAGGTAGTAAGGAAAGAGGGAGGGGGAAAGAAAAAGCCCCCAGGAGGTTCTACCCAGACAATACTTTACAGTGACTGCTGCTTTGGTGACAGCATCCAGATGCCTAAGCAGCTGCATTCTGCTTTTCTAGGGCTCTGACCCATTTCTCCCAGCTCTTACTCACCATTCTTTTCCCAGATGTGCAGAATACACCAGACACTTGTAGCCATTCTCTTTGCCTTCCGCCTCTGCAGATCACTTGCGAAGTTTTGACCATGGGATTCATTTGGGGAACCCTTTCCCTCCCACCTCTAAATGGTCCCTGATGTGATCCCAGTGCCAAAGCCCCAAAGGACACCCAAGTCTTATAGATAGAGTCAAGACATGAGTTGGAAGAGAGCAGCTGATATGACCCCATAGCTTTCAAACACTGTTGTGGATTAGGATGTGTGAGCCATGGTGGAGATGGAGAAGAGGCAGGAGGACTGAGTACCATAGGGACTAACACTTGGTCCCTAAGATGGAGCAGTTTCTGGTCCAAGCTGGCCCTGGACTCAGGGACGGAAGGTGGTTTAACAAAACCTGCCTCAAAAAGGAGGAAATCATGAAATTTGCAGGCAAATGGTGGGACCTAGAAAAGATCATCCTGAGTGAAATATCCCAGAAGGAGAAAGACAAACACGGTATATACTCACTTATATAGACCTATAAGATATGATAAACATAATGAAATCTATACACCTAAAAAAGATAATCAAGAGAGCGGACATGGGGTAAGATTATCAATCCTCGTTTTGAAAGACAGATGGGATGCACATTAAACATTGACAGGAGTCTACTGAGCGCATTTGAAAAACTCTAACTAGCAGTGTTTTCAAAACAAAGACTCATGACCAAACCTTTGGCAGAGTACAGGGAATCATAAGAAAGAAGGGGAGTTAGTCTGATGAGGAAAGGATAGGAGCTCCACAAGGACCAAACATATCTGGGCACAGGGTCTTTTCTGAGACTGACATGCAACCAAGGACCATGTATGAATGTAACCTAGAACCTCTGCTCAGATGTAGCCTGTGGTAACTCAGTAACCAATTGGTTTCCCATAGTGAGGGGAACAAGGACTATTTCTAACAGGAACTCAATGACTGGCTCTTTGGCCTCCCCACCCCCCAAGGGAGGAGCAGTCCTGTTAGGCCACAGAGGAGGGCTATGCAGCCAGTCCTGAAGATACCTGATAAAACAGGATCGGATGAATGGGGAGGAGGTTCCCCCTATCAGTGGACTTGGCAAGGGGCACGGTGGAGATGAGGGAGGGAGGGACTGGGAGGGAATGAGGGATCGGGACACGGCTGGGATACAGAGTTAATAAAATGTTAACTGATAAGAAAAAAATAAAATTAAAAAAAATGTTAAAAAAAAAAAACCTGCCTTAGTCAAGGATAAATGGAGAGCAGAAGAACTGAAAGTGTTTGAGGAGGAACACACAGACAGAAAACCCACGAGTAACTGAATCCTGAATCCTAAGGGAGCAGTGGAAAGCCAGGTAGGGAAACTGAGTCACTCAGTTATCCCTGAGGCGGAGAAAGACCTGGGTAGGAGAAGAATCTGTGGGAGTAAGACGACCCTTCACCTTTCTCTCTAAAGACAGAGCATATCTGTCCTACTGGAAGGAGGCAGAGGGGAAATCCATAGGGGCACCATGCATTCTTCTAACCCTGCCCCTGAGGCTCTCTGGGATCAGCACTACCAATGCCATCCTTTCTAGCTGTAGGAAAAGAACTGTCCTTATTCTGACATCAGAACTACAATTGTCTAGAAGACAACCCTCTTAGTAAAATGGCATGAACATGGTACACATCTGTAACCCCAACACTCAGGAGGCTGTGATAGGGTCATGAGCTTGAGGACAGCCTACAATACATGGTGAAATTAATGTCTCAAAAATATGGGGAGACAGCTCTAGTGTGCCATTTATATCATTAGTGCTGTGTCCATCTTTCATCAGAGAAGCTTCTGGTTAAAGCAGGTGGAAGTTTAAGGCAGGCACCCATAACTGGCCAAAGTGCCAAGAATAGGTGATGGCAGAGTGCCCAGACCTAAATGAGACAGCTAAAGCATCCCTGCAATGTTCTGTAAGATCCAGAGAATTGGGAGACAAGCAAGAAAAAAAAAGTTATCTTTTGGACATGTCATGCCGCTGCACGTTGCACTCATGGATTCAGTGCAGCTGTGGCTATCTGCACAAGACCGGGACAAGACTGGGCCCCTCCAAGTTTCCTCATGGACCAGGAAGGGGCCTATTATACAGCAATTTCTTCCCAGATAAAGCTTTCTTCTGGAAGGAAGGTCTTTAAGAAACCGGATGTTATAAGAGGAGGCAAAGCATTTCAGCCTTCAGGGAAGCTCCTTAAACTCAGGAAGTAAGCAACTGAGAAGCCTTCAGGAAGTTTCTGAAACTGACCAGACTGACTAGTCCTCCCTCTCCGCAAAGTTACATAAACTGAAAAGAGTGCTCAGAGACACTCTCAGACAATCTGTGCTGTCAGTAAGAGAGTCTAGCCAAGCTGCATGGAAAAGCCTCAGGACAGGACCTAGACAGGACAGTCTCCAACCCTCTGAGCTGCCTGCAGGTTACGCAGTGGCTTTTGTGAGCGGTCACGCGTGCTGGGGTGGGCTCTGCTGATGCAGCTACCTTTGAATCATTTCTGCTCCTGAAAGTAACCCCTCACTAGAGTCATATAACCCAATAAAACTCACTGTTTCGAGAAGCTAAGATTTAGTGTACATACTTTGTTCTGTCACTGGTTTCCATTCTTGGGTAAATAGATGATGGCTCATATCTCTCCAGAAATAGTGTCACACAAGAGAACCTGTGAAGCTCCACACCAACTGAGGGGCTATGGGCAATTAACAACGATAGGGGAGAGATGTCCTTCTCTCCAGTGGTACAGCTACTGAAAGGCCACTGGTGTTCCAATAAATAATAGCCCATCTGTACCAGGGACAGAAATTCTAATTGAACTCAGTGGACAACACACACCCAAAAAGGCATGAAAATAGGAGAGAGGCCTATTAAGAAGGGTTTCAGTCAAGGAAGGGAGCGGAGAGATCAAAATAAGACATGACTATAACTAAAATTTATTATATAAATGTATGGAACTGTCAAAGCACAAAAAAAAAACTGAAAAAAATGGCTTGATACGCCATCAAAAGTGAATATGGGGGGATCACAGACCACAACTAGCCAAGCCGCTCTGAATTACAGGAAAGAGCAAGAGAAGCGGGTCAGAGATGTAACAAAATCCTAAATCTAGACCTGCAGAAACAGCTGAGGGACTTCACAAGCAGGCTGCTCGGTCCTTTGAATTATAAGTCTCTCCACCTCTCTCAGACCACTGGGGGAAGTTTCCATTGAAGTTAATGCAAAAGTTCAAGGCCTGCGCCAGTGCAGCATAGAAGAGTGCTTGCAGCCCGGGCAGCCCAATGGACCACCAGCTATATGGGATGATGAGGCCATTCCCTTTAACCAACCTCTGAGGGACCGCATGACCTCAGAGTCACCGTGAACAGAGGACTGTAAGTCCCTGGGAATTTACAGATCTCTCAGGGAAGCCACTAGGCTTCTCCTCAAATCCACAAAATGGGAAGTCTGAGGCGGCCTTAACTAGTTCCTAAGGGGAATAGGAAGCTCAGCTGGGATTCAGTCAGTAGCAACAGCTGGTTAAGCTCCCTTGAGGGAAAGTAAAAACCAGGGAGAGGAAAACCAGGGCAGCACTGATGGACTGCAAAATGGACTCCCAGACTGGAGGTCAGCACCTCCCCTCTTCCCTCCCTGGCGCCCAGACCTACTTCTATCCAGGAAGAGAGGGAATCTCCCCGCAGCAAGCCGGCCACCATCTCGCAAGCAGAGGGCAGGCACTTTCCACAGCACTCGCCTTCATGGAAAACATAAGAGAAACCCTGAAAAAAAAAAAAAATGGCAGAGTATAGGCCAGAGTTGCAGATGAGAAACAGGTGTCCTTACCAGGGCTTCCTGTTTCCTGAGCACTGGGACCCACCAAATCAGCTGTCCTGGATATTCTCACCTCTGCTGTCCACTAGCCTCGGGACCACAGCAAGAAGTGACTGAGACACGCCAGTCACGAGTCACTAAGCTAGGTCTTCACCAGATGAAGAGCTCAACCCACCCTCTCAGAAGATTCCAGTATCTAATCCATGTGCACGTTAAAGGCAGTCCAGGGTTCAGTTAGAATCACCCAACGAATCCAACCTCTGCCACGGCCAAACCAAGATAGCAGATCGTGCAGGTCGTCACCTGCAAAGCCAAGCCTAGATGCCACGCATCCTGAGAGTCCTTTGCGCGATATCGAGTCTTGGCTTTGCAGGTGACGACCTGCACGATCTGCTATCTTGAGTCTCGCACTTCTCACCCTGTGTAATGCTGTGGCTCTTAAAGTTCCCCTAACTTACCATACATGGTTCCCAAGCCTGTGGCACTACTGTGAGGTCATAGAAATTTTTCAAGGTAGAGCCTAATGGAAGCGAGTTGGGTCCTGGAAGGAGAATTTCGGACCCCAGCCTGCCTGTCCAAGCTCCCTCCATCTCTCCTCTTTCCTGGCCACTCTGAGATGCACACTTTTGCTCCACAGTGCATTCCCCACTGTGATATGCTGCCTCACTACAGCCTGGAAAGCAAAAGAATGACTAGCCACAGGCTGAAACCATGATCCAAAATTAACCTTTCCTCTAAGTTGATTTTAAGTACTTTGTCACCGCAATGGAAAGCTGTCTAATGCACTAACTTGCAGAGGTAAGTGTCCTTGACATTTCTCTAGTAGTTTAAATAGTGTAGTATCTGTTACCAAAAAGGGGGGGGGGGGTGACCAAATGACAGAGACTGACCTTCCTCAGAGGACCTGGCAGGGGAAGCTAGCATCCTGGGAGACATCCTTTAATATGGCCACAGTATTGAGAACTTAGATTAAGAGGCCGGGGGGATGGCTCAGTAGTTAAGAGAACCCATGTTTGATTCTCAGCATCCACATGATGACTCAAACCGTATATAACTTCAGTTACAGGGAACACAGTGTCCTCTTCTGGCCTTTGTGGCCATCGGGCATACATGTGGTATACACACATAGATCATACACATAAAACAAACCTCTTAAAAACTTAAGTTAAAACCCTCCTCTGAATATCATGTGCAAAAAAAAAAAAATCAATGACAGTGTGGCTAGGTCTGGAGCAAAGGGCAAAGAAGCCAGGACAAGGCTTCACCTTGGGGTTATGTCCTTAAAGAGAGAAGGAATCGCTGGCTGATCTGGATGGCATGGATGCCAAGCAATCGTGATTCCCCAGGCACACTCGGAAGCTGGGCCGAATCTGAAGAAGCACCAACACTGCCTTCCCTGGAGGAGTGCAACTACCCCAGAGGCTTAGTTCAAGTTCACACCATCTCCGGGGACTTATTGCCATCCCTCCTTGCGTCACATCGGTGCGCAGTGAGCTGTCCCCAGCCTTTTATCAACGGAGACTCAAGTCACTTACTGTGCACAGAGGAGGTGCAGACTGGATGGAGGAGCTGACAAATTAGGATAATAGTCTCTACGCACCCTCCACTATAGAGCAGGACATACCACATGCCATGAAAGGAGTAGAGACTCCAGGGAAACCTGAGGAGAGTTAACCAATGCCTTGAGGCATCTAGTACACCTCTCTGAAGCCTCTCTAAAAGTGCTGAGTCATCTGGATAGACGTCTTCCTTTAGCCTTTTGGTGCACCTCACACTGTCCATATTACAAATGATTCTTAGCTACGTGAATCCCAGAGACTCACTCGCTTCTCTTGCCCAGACACTCCAGCCATGCTCTAGAATTTCCTTTCCTAAAATCTCCCTCCCAACAATTTCAAAAGAGCAAAATGAAAACAAAACGAAAATGAAAAAAAAATCATCTCCTTTTCCATTCTTCTGGCAAACTCACTAGCTTACATGTATGTTTATTGATGTGTCCTGTCAACCCTTCAACTTACTCCCTTTTTCATCCTGTCAGATTCACAGAAGAGAGTCTAATATCCTCCCAACCTGTAGATATTCAGCACTAAAAAGAAAACTCCTCATGTCCTTAGCAGGACAGTCCTCAAACCGTGATTATCACAGCTGACATGAGGATGGGAGAACTGGGGCTCAGGTCCCTCATCCCCCATTGAGGCCATCTGAGGGCCATATGCCGAAGACCATGTCCTTCTTCCCAGAATCACACTGGCCCATGCACCACTGGGGATATCAGTTACAGAAGTGTAGTTAAAAGTGCCCCAACACTGGGCAGGAATCAGGGAAGAAAACAGGGAAGGGAGCCAGGTTCAAACTTCAAAGACCCCCCCCCCCCCCCAATTCTTTTAGATAGGCCCTACTTCCTAAAATTTCCAGCGCCATCCAAATAGCCCTACCTCCTGGGAACCATGCATTCAGCACTCGAGTTTATATGGGCATTTCATATTCAAGCCATAAAATTTGGGGATTCAGTTGCACTGGTCTAACAGAATGGGCCATGGGCTCTCAGTTAGCACACACCAGTTTTTGCCGGGTTTCAGTGAGTTGGAGAGCTAAGGCCAACTTCTCTTCCCATGCTGGCCCTTTACTTCCTACTGACAAGCCCATCACAAAGGACAGCCTTACCTCCTCTCCCTGAGAAATACTGTGAAAATGCTTAAAACATTACCGTGTACTGTACTGACATTTCAGTCGACAATGGGCCGACATGTATGACACCGGCTCATTTAGAATTTAGAAATAGGCATGCTGGTACCTGCCTGTAATCCCAGGACTCATGAGGCTGAGACAGGGGATCACAAGCTTGACGACGGCCTGGGCTACATAATAAAACATGTCTCAGAAAACAAACAAAGAAAAGGACCGACTACCTAGGCAGTCCCATAAAAGAGTAGCATACGCAACTGCACACAGTGAATAAAACATGATTTAAAAAAGCCCACACTGCTAGTCTGTGTATGCACAACACAGTCGCCATCATTTTAGAATGGACTCCTGCTACTTGTAAAATGAGTTTTTTAATGTTTGCTGAAAACAAATGTTCACGTCGCACAGGAAACAACCTTGTGCCTCGGGTGTTCAGTGTGTCTTTAGATTGCACCAAGAGGCCTGTCAATCCATTAACACATATGCCATCTATGTTTGTCCAAACACATCCTATTGTGTTCTTCATCACTATGAAGCCACCCAACAGCACAGTTCTCAGAATGGATCCTTGTCATTATGCACTGCCACAGATGGGACAAGAAAAGGGAGATGTCACATGACTCCCGATACACCGTTGATTTCTAGAAGGTTCCTCTGTATCTTTCCTTCAGATTATTTTATTATAGTTACCGTAAATGGGCTCTATCCTCTGAAGTCACAATTCCCCGGTGAAACAAAATATAACAGAGAACCCCGACTTCTCAACAAGCAGAGAATAAAAGACTACAGGGTGCTCAGCCCTAAAGGAGACAATCCTATCACACTTCTCCCCTCTAAGGCTCCAGGGCTCCTGGTGGAAGAAGAGGCAGAAAGATTGTGAAAGCCGGAGGCTGTTGATAACATCAAGGAAACTGTTCTCCAGACAGCACGGCAGCTGCACATCCGAACTCACGGTGACTCTGACAGCATGCGCAAGACATGCCCAAGCTCCAGACAGACAAAATCCCATCATAGGGTGGGAACAGTGAACACAAAGTCTCACCAGCAGCTGAGGAGCTAGTGGCATTTGGTAGAGAGTCGGCTTTCTTTAATCATGTGACTGACTCCAGTAGGCTGACCCCACTCCCAAGACTAGCTGAACACACAAACACAATGTAAAGAAGAAAAGAAGAAATCTCAAAGGACAGGTAATGGTAGGAAGGTGTAAATGTTGGTAAATGGAGGAGTTGGGGTAATTATAAATATATTTAGAATACACTATGAAATATTCAAAGAGTTACCACAGATATTGCAAAAAATATTGGGTAGGTTTCTTAAAAAAAAAATGAACTCCAACACCACTCTCCCTGTTTGAGAGCAAGTTATCTCTGTCAATGGTCAATGGAATGAAGTGGAGACCAGAGGGTTTTCAAATCTGGGTATTCCCAAAAAGGCCTTTGTAGTTTCCACAGCATCCTCTTCCAAAGGCATCAGTAGCTCCACTTGTCCCACTGAAGGTAGGAGAGCAACAGCTCGCCCATTCCAGAGCTTGCCCACACGTATGCCCTTATCCATACACTCCAAACAGCTTCAAGAGTGTGGCTTTCCGTACTGTTGATAATAACAGCATCAGCCACAGGCGCACGCCATGCATGCTGGGCAACTCTGCTTTATTATGACTGTTGGTTCATTAATATGTGATGGTGACACAGGATCAAGCCTGTGAACCTCATGCTCCCATCTTCTATAGTTTTGAGAAGTCCTCAGCCTGCTAGAATGGGGTGGCCTAGGCGAAGGTCAAGACGCACTAAATTTGGGGAGCACAAGTTACGTTTTCTAGACCTCGTATTATAAGCATGGTCTGAAGACTGCCAGTCTGTATGGAAGCACTGTTGTGTTGCAACAAGAACAGTCACAGAAGATTCAGAGCCCATGTCTGCTTTAGGATTAGCTGCAGCGGTGGCTGAGGTGCGAAAGAGAGAAAGAAAATGGAGACAATGCTTTCCTGTGTCTCTGCTCAAAGCAGAATGGACTTAAAACCACACACAACAGCCATACCTGTTAGCCAAGGATGGACCACAGAAGGGTGGCATGGCTACCTTCTCCACATGTCTTTCCTTTTGCCCAAACTGCTATGGTTTGTACCTGAAGTGTTGTTCCATGTATCCTCGTGTTGAAGGCTTGGTCTATATGACCAGGATTCAAAGGCAGGGTCTTTGGGAGGTAACTGGATCATGAAAGACTCCAACTTTATTAATAGGCTCGACCATGGGGTGTATAGCTTAACTGGATATTAAGAGGCATGAAAACTTTAGGAAACATGGCCTAGTTAAAAGAAATCCCTTGAAAGCTCTATGCTGTCTTCTCTCTTCTCTCTCTCTCTCTCTCTCTCTCTCTCTTTCTGTTTTTTGAGACAGGTTTTCTCTGTGTAACTCTGGCCCTCCTGGAACTTGCTCTGTATAACAGGCTGGTTTTGAACTCACAAGGATTCACCTGCCTCTACCTCCAAATGCTCTCTCTCTCTCTCCCTCCCTCCCTCCCTCTTTCATTCTCTCCCTCTCTCTTTCAATATAGATAGGTAGGTAGATAAATAATCTTCCTCCTTCCCTCCTTCCCCCACCCCAACATCCCTTCCTCTCTTCTCGACCCAATAGCTCCATGCAGCACCCAGCCCTTGGGCCTCACTTACTGGCTGACAGCTGTCTTCACACTGTCTCTTCGAGCACTGGGCCACACGCAGACCCATGACAGTATCCTCCATGTCGGTGCAGGTGCATGTGTCACAGCCCTCCTCCCAGAACTGGCCCACGGGGTAGATGGTGCCTCGGTGGACACAAACCTGGTGACACAAGGTCCCTGGGCATGAACTCACTGGGATCACTTAATCAAGTGAATAGTTACATCCAAGGTAAGGAATGTGCTTCAGAGGTGAGCGGCTATGTCCCCACACACTCCAAGTCAATCATGGCGGATCGCTCTTCTTTTTGACTACTCTTTGCATCTTATTGCTTTGGATTTGACACATGCTAACAAGATCAGAAGTAGGGACTGCATTCTACATTGTTTCCATAGCACCTAACATAACACCAGTCTGTTAAAACATAGTAGTCATTTGGGAGTGGGGGCAGGGGACTTGGGGGTAAATGGATGGATGCACGGATGAACTGACAGCAATAGGCAGATGAGCAAACTATTAAAAACCCTCTAAATAATCCTTGCCCTCACAGTATCTCTTTGGCTAACCTTGTTAAAGCCATAGACCGACTGTAACCTCAGCATCTAGCCATGAGGAATACATAGGAGAGTTGCTGTCGATTCCTCCTGAGTGAATGAAATTTCCTTCCAGGGAGATGGAATGCTGCCTGCCTGCCTGCCTGCCTGCCTATCCACCCCACCCTTGGCTCAGAGGCGGCAGGCTGAGAAGTTCAAACCTTCTACGAGGAGTAATGAATGGGCCATCATTGCATTCAGGTTTGGGCCATGCCTACCTTGTCAGGGACACAGGTGGTTGTGGTGCAGCCACAGTCATTGGTGGTGGCTGAGGCCAGGTACCCAAGTGGGCAGCTGACGGTGGAGTTGGCACAGCTGCAAGCGCACTCATACTCATCACAGCACTGGGTCTTCCTAAGGGTAGGTGTCCGGTGAGGGGGGCAGGAGGGTGGGGACACCCTTTTGCACTCTTCCTTCCTGCAGGCTGAGGTGAACACAGGTGACACCCTCAGTCCTGACACACTGAAGACTGCCCTCTACTAGTGCCCCTAAATACTTGGCTGTGGCAGGGTTCTAGAGAACCTTAGACCCAGAATAGTAAGTCAGACACATACATGCATTCAGCCCAGCAGTTATAGGAATACCAAAAAAAAAAAAAAAAAAAAGGTCATTCTTCTAAAGGTGACATTAGTGAAGAGAAACGCAAGGTTGGGAATCCTCACGGAGAGTGGGAGACGATTCAATCCCTACACCGTCATCCCCCAGGAATGTGCAGATAAGGCAGGATCTTCCCAGCAGCTGACTCTGAGAGATACCAGATACAGAAACCCTAAAACCCAGAGCAACCTAGGCATACCGTGGCTGGCAAAGCAGTTTACACAATCCTATCCCCACCTCAGGACCTTGAACATCACCCTCCAGTCTTACCATCCATCTCCAACAATGTAAAAATGAAAGGTTGCCAACGATGCTCTCACAACCACAATGCACCTAATCTCAACTGCCTTATAATGTGACCCTCCCAGCAGTCTGCATCAGGGAACTCAAGTGAAATTCCAAAGCAGGCAGGCAAGCATACCCCTTGGCTTTGAAATGGACCCTTAGGAACTGAACACAGAATTACATGTCTTGCGGTGTCTAATTTTAGCCCACCTATGTACTAAAAATATGTTTTATGATTAAATGCATAAACCCACAGAGAAAAACACCCTCTTAAGTCTGAAAATAAGGTTCGGTGATGAAGATAAGCGAGGTAGGTGGCAGAGGGGACGAGGGAAGCAAGTTACTATGGGGTTTGAAGTCTAACTATCTGAGCCCCAACAGCTGCTTTGCATTTGCCCATCTGCAGCTGTGCCCACACTGGTCCACCTGCAGCTGATATAGTCAGGGCGGTCAGAGGACTCAGTTAAAGATGACCTTAACTCTTCTTTCCAAAGGTGCCCTAAACCTAAGCTCAGCTAGCTGAAAAGGTAAATGAAACAGTCTTGATTCTTCCCCCTCTCCCAGACCTAAGATGACTTCTCCAGGCCAAGAGAGAGTGACCCCACACCCCTTGCCCACAGCAGCGTTACCACAGGTGAAGGTGGGCCTGCATTCTCCGGGATTCATCAGGATCGGCTGGAGTCCTCCTTCACATGGAGGCACCGGAGGCAAGGTGCAGCTGACCAGGTCACACACTGGGGTTCAAGAAAGAGGGGTGCATGCAGATTTTGGTACCTTTCATTGAGCTCTGCATGCCCTCTCTGTGAAATTCTACTGCTTTAGTGGGATGGTGACAGGAAACAGAGGGAGAGGAGATGGAGATTGAAAAGAGAGAGGAGCGACACAATAGATGGATGATGAATAGATACATACATACATATATACATACATACATACATACATACATACATACATACATACATACATACGGATGGATGGATGTGTGTAGGGCTCGGAGAATGAAAAACAGATGAATATATGCTTAGATACACAGAAGGAAGATGGATGGATGGATGGATGGATGGATGGATGGATGGATGGATGGATTATGGATGACAGATGTCATCCTTCACACTGAGTAATATTACCATTTGCAAAGACTTGAAGGCTTCAGCTACATCTGAATCATCTGAACCGCCTAGACTCAGTTTCCCCTTCTTTAAAGTGGAAACTTATCAGGTTAACTGAAGAAGTTCATGAACTAATGAACTAGGTTTCTGGCACATTACAGAAACTTAGATTTGTCTATAGCTGGCAGGCTGGACCTAAATGCCCCCCCCCCGCAGTTTGTTGCCAACATTTAGAGACCTGCTTGATAAATCTGGTTCCCAAACCAGATTGAACTCCCTATAAGATTTGTGCTGATCTCTGATAAATTTCATCAGCATACATCAACTTCCCAATATCCTGCCTTCTTTTCTGGCTCCTTAGCCTTTCCCTTGGTCTATCTGCTCTCCCTTGAAGATCGGCCTTTGGAGAAGGAACTAATAAACACGCCTGATGGGACAGGGACGACAGCGCCATTGGCTCCCTGTCATGCAGCCACTCTATCTCCTCTGAACTCTCTGAGTCACGTTGTCATCACACACACACACACACACACACCGCTCCACATGAAGGCCTGAATGTGGCCTTTCCTATGGCTAGTGTCCTCAAACTCTTACTGGGAACGTCTTCTGGTAGTATGACATTTTCTTTGGCAAATCTCTGTAGCTCCAGCAATCACTCCCACCATGTTATCATGACTCTCCCACCTCACATTAGAAGCTACTCTGCTAAAAGCTGTTTTATGGAGTGTTTTCCTTTTAGTCCAGCCAGCCGTTTCCTACCTCCTTTTGCACACCCTGTGACTAAGAAAGCATAACTCTGGTCTGTCCCACTTGGGGCTGAACCCTAGAGGGCCCTAGAGGGATTTGCCGGGTGGATACATACCACACTCATACTCTGGGCAGCACAGGTTTGCACTCTGCTTGAGGCGGGCCACCTCACACGGGCCACATGTGGGGGCTGGAAGAGAAGAAAAGCCACAAAACTCAGGGGTTGGGGGAATCAACTATGGTCTAGCCTAGAGAAGGTTTTCAAAGTTCCCATTCACTGAGGCCAGCACAGACCCTGAAGGGGACTCTCACGGG
This sequence comes from Psammomys obesus, assembly GCF_907164565.1. NCBI lineage: Eukaryota > Metazoa > Chordata > Mammalia > Rodentia > Muridae > Psammomys > Psammomys obesus. The sequence goes on along the minus strand of NW_026590905.1, from coordinate 1,345,011 downwards.
ATTTGAACCATGGGACCAGGACAGAGTACTGGGTAGAACAGCATCTTCACAACGGGTCTTGCTAGCATTCTCGGGTTTAGCCTCCAGGAGACCCTGAGTCTGATGTAAGCACTGGGGTGCAAGGACAGGGGTACACAGAAGAGTATCTACTCCACGTGCCAAAAGGGCACTCCTGATTACAGCAAGAAGAAATGGGGCATCCTGAAGAAAAACACCTCCTTGGGACCATTATTTGGATTATGCATCATGAGTATGGCAGGGTGGCTGGAGGCCCACAGGGCCTTTCTCCCTCCAGGGGCACCTGGCGGGAAGACTCGCTTACCTCTGGCTGTGGGGCACGGCTGTTCAGTACAGTTAATCTTCCTTCCACTCAGGCACATACAGATCTGGCAGGGCTGATGCTCTGGGACCCAGGTCTCTAGGAACTGAGGGGAAGCAAGGCTAAGCAACAGCACGGGGCTCTGAGCCCCTCGTGACGCAAGTCTGTTCTGCCACCTGTGGCGTGGCTTATCCTCTCAGGGGCCTGGATGTAGAGGATGAGGCAGGTGAGTCGAAGGCCTGAGGCAGCCTTCCCAGTCCGCTTGAGCATGTGCTGCTTGTTAACAGGAGCCTCAGAAAGAACGCGTGGACTAGACAAAGCTGCTGGCTGCAAACGGGATGGAGGAGAGGAGGACTGGGGACAGAAAACCATGAAAGGGAAGAACAGGGCTGGAGGCGTGCACACCTGTAAGCCCAGCACTAGGGAGGCAGGGGCAGCAAGATCTGGAGTTTGAAGCCAGACGCAGCCGCTGTTTCAGGCTAAGGCCTGGGAAGGGTGCACAGGGCACTGGCTCCCTTGTGGGTCAGAAGCTGGGAGTGACGGCTGGGAAGGAGGGGGTCCTGCTGTGATGTTTCAGTTTTCTCTTTTCTTCTCTCTCACTCTAAAGGTGGACCTCGGATATCTAAAGAATTAAGACCCTCCCAGTTTTCAGAAAGTGTGCCAATAAAGCGCCTCCCACCGAGCCTCGAGCACACCTGCCAGGGCTGATGGTCTGGAACCCATCATCAGAGATAGACCCCCAAAATGAATATTTCCACCCTCCTGGGGTACTTTAGCCAAGCACACCCAACTCAGGACAGACAGTCAACTCCTCCTGAAGAGAGAGAAAGAGAGAGAGAGAGAGAGAGAGAGAGAGAGAGAGAGAGAGAGAATAAGCTCAGCCCTTGAAGATGCCTTGTATGTGGCCTGGCTGTGCAGCAAATATGCCAGCAGGGGGCACTGCTGCACAGGCCCCAGATGGAGGCACAGGAGAACAGGTATTAGAATAGGTGGCATTGAAGATTAAATAAAGAAGCCAGAAGAACAGTGTGGCATAGGAAAACTGAAGCGCCCAGTCGAAGGACACACACATGTGGCGTCTCAGAAGAGAGGAGGTGCCAGGCCACAGGCTCCTCCAGGGTAAAGGACACATGTCCCCCTTAGCTGAAATGGGACTCCGAACAGTGCTGCGCTAGCAGCGGCTCCCGGGAGAGGCCGACAGCCTGTACCGGACTCCAGACCCCATCCGATCCTGCTACAAAAGTTCCCATCTCCACAGTGCGTTTTGTAAAACAAACAAGAGCTATGGAAACTGGTAAATATTTTTCCTCTTCCCGGGGTATAACAGATTTAAGCCCTGGTTATTTCCCTGAAGGAAGATTTTCTGGGCTTTCTTTTTCGGTCTAAAAATTCATTTAATGGAAATGTTCTTCCTATTAGATTTTCCTTCTTTCTCGGCTTTAAAGTGGAGGCTGGGAACGCAGGTGGCTGGACAAGCACTTATTTTCTCCCATTTAAACTCTATTTTCTGAATAACTAAAACCGGCTGTGTTCTCATCAGAGCTTTTGATTAATTCTATACTTGATTTAAAAAAAAAAACTGCTCTTATGTCCAAAATAGTGCACGATTTGGATAGATTCCTTAATGCAACTCATATGCCTATTCCAATTTGTTGTGCAGAAGGTGAAGAAAACAGAGAAGGAGAAACAGCCAGAGAGAGTTGGGGGAAGAGAGAGTTGAACCCACTAAGATGTTACAATAAAATTTACACATTTCCTGCCTTTGGGACCTGCAGACACCTGATGCTCACGGAGCCAGGGAACTCACCACAGGAGGCCAGGGAAGAGGGCAAGACCATTTCTGCCTTCAGAGAGGAAGCGCTTTGCCCTTCCCATCAGTTTGGAATAACCACTGGGTGGTAACACGGTACATACAGGCACTACATCACTGAAGCCCTGCAGGAGCCCCGGAACCATGAGGATCGGGGGTGGGGGGAGGGAAATGTTAGGTTTTACCAACTCATTTGGGGAATCTTACATCCAAGTACCTAATTGGTTTGGCAATTTGAAATACGGTGGGAGAGTATGGCTGGGTTTTCTCCCTACTTACCTATTCCAAGAGAGGAAAAAAAAAGGGGGGGAGGTTAATGGAATGAAGCTCAACAACTAACCTAAAGCAAAAGACCCCATCCAGTCAATACTGCTGTCAGACATGCAGGCTCACATCTGTGCCCGGCAGAGCTAGCCGCTCTTCCTGAGGTCCACAGCAGGGCTGGGACAACACAGGATGGCCCGGTGCTCTCACCAACCATCCCATCATATGATTCATGCCACATGAGCCTTGGACTTCCCATCTGTTAACTGTGATATGTGATAATGACCTTACAGGGATTTGGAGAAAACCAAAGATGATCTGCCTCCTGGCTTACAATGTCACAGACAAAACAACATTAGAGGAAAAGGTTCTCCTTGCTGGGGATGGATGTGTTAGGTCTTGAGGGCACACCCCCTCTACTAGAAGCCAAATAGGCCCCTACATCCACCATGCTCGGTGACGTCACTGGCCATGGTGAAGGACAAGACTGCTATGTACCTAGTCTTGTAAATACAGATGTTATCGACTTGGAAGAGTGAAGACTACTATTACAAACCAATATGGGAGTTTGGCAAACATCCTTCTGAAGAGCGCACATGAGCTCTCAGAAGGCTAAAAGAATTGGTGACTCAATGATTTCCAAGAAAATTACCCCAGAAACAATGTGGTAAAGGTGCTTTTGACTAACAGAAAGGGCAAGATCTTTTGCGGTACACCGAGCTGTGAATTCTGAGTCCAACATCTAAGCCTGTCTCTACAAGCTGGGCCCACAGGAAAGCTAACTGAGCTTTCTGTATTTAGAAAGCAATGTGGGTTAAACTAGCATCTTCTGGTAAAACCTGATCTCAAAGACTGTAACACAGACACACACACACGCCTCACACACACACACGCATGCTTCATAACAAATAGATTGAAGAAGAAAACACCTTCTGAAACGTTTGCCATGTACATCAGTCCATTCAAAGCAATAAGGAATCCTGCAGTGAAGAAAGGTACTGGATTGTTTAGCTGTGCTCTTTAAACATTTGGCCACAGGTGGTTATAAATGCTCTGGAGGAAAAAAAAAAAAAAGCCTTATCTTTAAGAAACATGGAGATAATATACAAAGTATGAAGTGTGTTTGAATAATTGCAGATACCACCTTATAATGCATTATTTACTCCTTCCATCCTGGGTTCCTATATCACTCTACACGAATGAATAAAAATAATATGAATGATGTACTAACACTTTGGGGTTTGATCCCACACTAACCCATGGGAGGCCCAAGACCTGAACTGGATCTGACTGAATCCAAGGGTGTTACACCTACCGCCTTCCTAGCCCTCTGTGATCCCATTAAGAGTCAGCCCTGCTGTGAAAAATAGAAAGGGCCAGCCCACTGGGATGGAGAAGCCAGGCCCCTACCTGATGGCGGACTCCATCCTCCCCGACACACTGAGTGCAGGCCTCCTCGGGGACACAGCTGCCTTCCAGCAAGACTTGGTGTTGGGGACAGAAGCAGCCTTCAGAGGGGTGGTCCCCACAGAAGCTAACGTTCCCGTCACAGTGCCGAGGGCAGCCCCGCTCACAGTGGTTATATACCAGGGACGGTGGGCATGACAGAGCTGCAGAACGGAGAACGGAAGTCACTCCCGATGCTCTTCACCAGCAAGAAGAAAAGAAGTGTGGCCAATTCAAGGTGGCCAGTCACCTGAGAAACTTGCTAGAGCAGATGTGGCCAGTTTTCCCCAGTATTAATCCCCTCCATCTTTCACTCTAGTAGAATTCTGGCCTTGGCATACAACCACTCCGAATAAAGAACACAATCCTCCTCTGTGGTAAGTACAGTCACGTGACTAAGCTCCGATCAATTAACTAGAAGAGGAAGGACCCCAGGTGGGCTCTGGGAATCCATTTTATTTTAAAAAGACAACTATGCCTCCTTCCCATACTACTTACTGGACCCTGCACTTCATACCTAGAGCTGCGTCTTAAACCATGAAGATCACAATGCCCCAGCATCAATGATGCCGCCTCCTTCTGATCACCCAAGTGACAGGAAGTCCTATCTCTCTGCTACTTGCAGCCAAACCTAATCCCAGCCAATTATGTGAAGGCTCGGGCACTGTCTCTTTGGAGTACAGCTGTATCTGAGACTTTTAAAAATTCTCTTAAATAAAGAAACCATAGTGATCGGGGAAAGGCCTTGGGGGAGATGCCACAAGGTGATTCTCTTCTCACAAACTCCCTCCCACGTCCATACTCATAAGGTAAGCAGTGGCTTCCAAAGGTCCGGAGCACAGGGTTTTTCTCTGTGTGCACAGTAAACAGTGAAGGCATACACAGAGCAAGCAAACATAAAAGGTGCTTTCGGTAATGCAGAAACAGCATTTGCCCCTGGGTCGGTCTGTAGCCAGGTAGAGTAGAAGCAATTCCATCCACATGGACATAAAACCCAAAACTTAAAAATGCAGCTGTGGGGAGGGGGAGGGGGTAGTCCAGCTCTTTTCCTCTACTCTGCCAACACAGAAACGCATGAAGACTAAGAGAACAGCCAATGAATAGACGAGATGCCCAAGTCCTCAGCCCCATCAAAGAGGCTGAAAACTCTGCGATGGCAGACTCTGAGACACCCAAGTGTAAAACGTCAACGATTCTATTTTATTCTCTTGGTCTTCACCCTGTGAGGACAGGATCCGTATCTGATTTACTCTGGAGTTCTGTGCATTTCAAAGGATAGGCAAAGGGCGGGTCCAGTTAGGAAGGCTGGCCTTGACGGGGCCAGGTCCTCCTTAGCATTCCTATTTGTAAATGAGCAGATCTGAGGTGTCAAAGGGCAAAATGCTACTCCTACTTCAAAATCCTGCCCAATGGCTGTTCATTCCAGTGTGATAGAATTTCAAAATCTGTTACTAGCTATGCCTGTGTCTAAGACACTGAATTTACAACTATTTGAATTATATAAATATGCTTTTATGTACATAAAAATTGTGCCCTTGAAGGGCTTCTATACCTGTAGCCTTGTTTGATCCTAACTGGAATCCAAATAGGAAATGTGGGGATTTTGCTCTTCTTTGGGCAGATGAGAATCAGAAGACCAGAGAGTGTGAGCAAGCCCATACTTGGTTTGTCTCCAGGGTTTTGGGGGCACATGCGGGGACTCACCACAGAAATCAGCAGCCCTCCAATCAACACAGACCCCATTGGTCCGACAGAGATGGGCGTAAGAAGCGATCACCTCACACACTCGCTCCTGGCGGCAACTGTCTTGCTGGCAGATGGTGTGGAACATGGCTGGAGCAAGGACCTTGTGGCACTCAGCAAAGAGCGCTGAGAGGAGGACCTGGCAGAGGGAGCTGTCAGAGGCAGGACACTGCTCCTCAGGAACAGCCTGGCATGTGCGCCCTGCCTGCTGCACGGTCCATTCCTGGATAAGCCTCTTCCAGTCTGTGGTGACCGTTCCATCCCGCAACATGAAGTCATTGGCCCCATTCTCATCACAGATTCCTAGAGCAACAACAAAGACAGCAGTAGAGTCAAAGACTTGGCCATTCTGCACCTTCAAGGATGTTCTGACCCTCACTGCCGGATGCTTGAATCTAAGCATCAAATCCCCACACACACACACACACATACACACCCAGGAAGCACAGCAAGGTTTATAACGCAGAAGAAGAGCAGAGAGAACTGCTTTCTTACCACAGAGACCATACATCTTGGAAGCAAAGGTCTTGGGGCTAAGCTGCAGCTGGAACTCATTGTTTTGTGGTGTGAATGTGAGGATGTGGCCAAGACGGTTGAATCTGACTTCGTACATGATGGCACCATAGATACTGACTTCCATGTTGCTGCCCACGTAAGGGGCAAGGACCGGTCTCCCATTCACTGTCATCTGCTCAAACAAGAAAAAGTTCACCAATTGTTCCAGCTCCGTGGTTCTCGGCCTTCCTAACGCTGCAACCTTTTAATACAGTTCCTCATGTGGTGGTGAAGCCCCCACCAACTGTAAAATTGTTTTCATTGCTACTTTGCAGCTGTCATTTTGCTACTGTCCTGAATGTAAATATCTGTTTTCCAGTGGTCTCAGGTGACCTCTGTGAAAGGGCCATTCAAACCCCCCCAAAAGGGTCATGACCCACAGGTTGCGAACCCCTGTTCTAGCTCATCCCAGAACTTCACTCTCGGCTTCTCCCTGAAGCTCCTGAGGGTCCCTGTGCATTCCTCACACTCTTGCTGTGGAGTTGCCCACAGAGTCTGGTGTTTGTCAGCAAGCAGCCCTTCCGGAACAAAGAGGCTTTGGGTATTGACCGCACTGACCGCTAGAGCACCATGTAGGCAGCGGGCTCCTAAACCAGAAGGCCCAGGGCTTCAGGGAACCTGGCCAGCCTACCTCAGTAGGGAAGGTAACCCTTTCCCAACAGGCCAGGGAGGCTGCCATTGCAAGTCAGGACGGCTTCAAATTCTTCACGTGAGTGCCCGTGGCTTCTCTCTGAGGCCCCACCATGTGGCACATTGAACATATTACAAATGTGTTCACATTCGGCAGCAAATGCAGTTTTGTTGTAGAGATTTGGGAAGGTTTGTTTTTGTTGTTGTTGTTTTTTTTTTTTTAATCACTCTGATTTTAAGATTTCTTTGGCTATGAGTTCCTCTTCTGATATATGACTAACTCCAATTTCTCAGCAATTAGTGCTCATACTCAGGAATTCTTACCAAGTGAGAAAAATCTAGTCTACAAGTTGTTTTCACACCATGAAATATTTATGATTTCTGAAGGAACGAGTAAAGAAGTTGGCATAATATAACCTTTTGTAAGCATTTAATCAGACATTTATTTATAGCAGTTTGGCAGTCTCCTCTCTAAAATTTGAAGCCATCCTCCTCCTCCTCCTCCTCCTCCTCCTCCTCCTCCTCCTCCTCTTCTTCTTCTTCTTCTTCTTTTGCAGCCCTATATATTTTCTAAGGCCCTGGTTTAAGCACTAAATATTTCCCCTGTGGAAAACCCCCAGGCCTTAAACACTGGGCTCATAGGCCTGGTGTGTCCATGGTCTGTGGTGCCAACCCAGTTCCTTATCGATGCCAGAAACTGGGACTAAATTCAAAACTTGCTATCGAAAACTGATCTGCTCTCCCGAATCTGGACCTGAGCAACATGAACTCACGCCAAGACGAGGGAGACAGCAGGGAACCCCACTGGAGGAGGAAGTGCTCTGCTAGTCAGCCGAAGGCTCCCGAAGCTCCGCTCTGCCCTGCCATGGGTCCCACAGAAAATGCCTCTCACCTCCATGTTGCTGTGCAGCTCAACAGACAGGCCGGCATGCTTCACCTCAATGGACCTCATGCAGGCCTGCATTGCCCCAGGGCTGCAGGCCCCGTTGTGGAGGACCACCTCCAAGTCTTGCTCCGCGTTCTGATAGAGGACGTAAGAGCAGCTGCCTGTCAGCTTGAAGTTCTGCCCGTCGAAGGTGACGATGTGTCGGGTGGAACTGCCGGTGCACACACCTGAACGGGGACAGCACATGTTAGATAGACGCTATCCGGTCCCCACGCGCATGCCTGCAGCGCACATGGAAGAGTGAGCCGGCCACTCTGGGGGGCTGGGGGGGCTGGCCCAGGAAGTATGAGGAACTGAGAAAGCGATTCATTACCTCACTGTAAAGAAAATTCACTTAAAGTCACATGTGTCCCTTCAGCTAATGGTACCAGTGGCCATGGTGACTTATCCCATGGGAGACTACACAAGAGAAATATTTCCTGGGCCAAAATAAACAGTTGGGTCTCAGAGTGAGCTCAGGGACCCACATTCAATCGGCAAATTCTCAAGGTTCCTATGCAAACAGCACGTGAGCGGCAATCATTGTGCCGCTGATGATTGGGGGACAATATGCCCACTTTGATATGCCACGGATTTGAAAGACAGTCTAGGGCCTGAGTGAAGTTGGAGATGAGTTTTTCACACAGATCATGGCTAATTAATAGAAGTTAATGAAAAAAAAAAAAAGAAATGAGGGGAAAGCTTGATAATGAGACCCCACCCATACCCCTTATTCATAACTAGGCTCAGAGCACTGCCACTTTTGTAGGTGACTATCAACACAGCCTGTGACTGGCAGGGCTGGCTGCCACCATTTCTCAGAGCTGGGCGGCCTCCATGGCTTTCACTCAAACTTCCCAAGAGTCCTTGAACATTCGTCCCTTTCCAAGTAGTAGACTGGCTTTTAATCCCTGCACTTGGGAGGCAGAGGCAGGCGGGATCTCTATGAGTTCAAAGCCAGCCTGGTCAGCCAGGGCCACACAGAAACCCTGTCTCAGGAAAACAAACAAGCAAGCCAAGCAGCACAGTGAATGTCACCGTCCCACAGGCACTCGTGCTGCTTGTGAGCCCTGTTGGGGTTTAAGTGAGTGTCCCCCAAAGGCTTGGCTACCCGCTGTCAGCACTGCTGGAAAGCAGTAGGAATTTAAGGGGTACAGCTGACTAGAAGCGAGTTAGGTTACTGATGGTGTGCTCTTGAAGGGAACCCAACACACCAGCCCCTTCCTCAGTCCTAGCTACGAGGAGAGAAGCCCCTTCCTGCCACACGTTTCTGCCAGGACATGCTGCCTCCCCATAGTCCCTAAATAAATGGAGCCAGGTAACCACAGACAAAAACCCCAAAGCACTGAGTGAAAAACAAACCTTTCCTCTTTTAACTTTGTGGTACCAGGCATTTTGTCATAGCTGTGGGAGACTGAATAACATAATCCCTACTAATTCAGCTGTGACTTGTACCGTGTCAATTACCAATGACAGTGTATTACCGAATCACAAGACAAAAACGGTTAACCAGAATGGCTCTGTCCACCATCACACCAACTGTGACACGGTAAGTTAGAGCCAAAGCAGCTCAGAAGAGGCTTGTGGTTTTGCCAGTTGCTTACTGAAGACCCTGGGCAAAACTATTAGACGTCAGTGATGCTCTCCTGTCTCCCTTGCACAGCAGGACTGCAGTCGCTGCCTCTGGGGATTGTCCTGAGAATTGGCTGCAATGCAGACTAAATGCTAGCCTAGCAGTACATGACACGCATGCTCAAGTTTGGCGAACAGATCTGTAAGTCTCATGACTAAGCCAATGCCAGGGATGAAATCGGCACCTTTCATGTGATAGACACACAGAATCTTAGTCACTTCCATTCTCAGAATGCCAGTTTATCCTTCAACAAACCATCACAGTGTACTCCAGTTCACTGGCCAGGTTTTTCCTGCTTGCCTTCTTGCTGTTTCTTTCTCTTTGTTTTAGGTGTGTGTGAGTATTCTGCCTGCACATATGTGTATGTACCACTGTGTGCCGGGTGTTTCTGATGAGGCCAGAGGGCAACAGATCCTCTGGAGTTGGAGTTATAGACAGCTGTGAGCTGTCATGCTGGGAATAGAACCCGAGTCCTCTGGAATAAAACACCAAGTGCTTTTTAAATCAGTAAGCCATCTCTCCAGCCCCGACTACAGGTTGAAATGAGCCACATATATTAACAAACCCCGATGTTCAAGACAGAGGGAGCGTTAAAGTAACCCAACAAGAGACTGAGAATCTGAGACTTACGTAAAATCACAGAGCTACAAAACATTTTTTTAAATTACACCACGCATAAGTGTATCCCAGAATCCGTTTCACCCCAACATTCTTCTTCTCTCCACACTCGGTTATCTCGCTGCCGCTCTACACAGCAAAGAAGATCTAAAATCAAGCACCACGGTAAAACCTTAGTCTTGTTGTCGAGAACGATGACTCCACGTCTCTGATCAATGTAAAAACTGAAGGAGACTCTACGGGTTGAAGACAGGGAGACCACGCTTGCCTAGGAGATGTGAACCCCCAGGTTCCCAGCACCAAAATCAAGGGAAGGAAATAGGAAAAAGACCTTTGGCAATGAGAAGTAACATATAAAAAGGACCAAAGGAGGGAAACTAGGGGCCTGGAAAGACATTTTTTAAAGAAAGTGAAAACACCAGGAGACATAAAATTCTGCACATATACTAAGGAAATTACTTCTCCACACTGGTTTCACTAAATGCAAAACCTCCTAAATCCCTGACGCACACAATAAGGAGAGGGACACGAATCTGTAAGAATGACTTTAAAAATCAGAAAGTGAGAATCAGCACTCCTCACTCATTAGAGATTCTACTCAAAAAAAAAAAAAGTCATAGGAGAAAAACTGTCTGACACAATGCACAGCAACTTAAATATACACAAAACTTTACAAGAAATAAAAACTACCTGAATAAGAACTTTAAAAACTAAGAGAGAGAAACACACCAGAGAGATGCTCTCGCTGCCGAGACTGACGACCTGAGTTCCATCCCCAGAGAACTCAGCCTCTAAGCTGTTTTCTGACTTCCACATATGTGCCACGGTATGTGCCCTCACATATGCAAAATAAGACAAGCAAGCGGGAAATATAAGAAATATGCAAAGTGAGAATAGGTTTTGAAAAAGTCCGTTGGGCTCAGGAGAAAGAAAGATGAAAGAAACACCTAAGATCAAGTCAAAAGAATGAAGGGCCCAGGGGAGGATAGAGCAAAATGAAAATGTAATGAGAATAAAGTGAGCAAGCAGCTGGAGAGCGAGGGTGAGAGCAGGACGGAAGCAAGGGAATCAGAGAGGAAGCTGAGACATCGTGGAAATGGAATCCTTTGAAAGGGATTAGAAAAGAAATGACATCTAAAGACTGAGTCTGACTCATGAGAAGACTCTGGAACTCACGGAAGGAGCACATTTGGGTGTGGAAAGCATGTGACAAATGCCTAGAACTTTTCACCCAGATCTGTTGGCCCTGAGTACACTTGAGCTTTAAAAAAAAAATGGAAAGAGCAAAACCATTCAACTTCAAAAATCAAGAAAACCCCTTCAGGCATCAGGTAAAGCATCAAATAGTTCACCAAGTGAAAACACCAGTTCATTTTGCCACAGAATTCTCAGAAATGGTGTACAAGGTCATGCAACCCCTAAGCAGCATTTTCCAGAAAGAATGCAGAAGTAAATCAAGAGCAGAGGCAGAGCAGAATAACACCCATGGTGGGTAGTTAAAGGACATTCTTAAAAACTGACTTCCCAACTGATGAATGATTAAAGGGATGGAAGGAGAAGGTAACATCAAAGCCCCATACTCGTGTGTGAAAAATGCCACATTAAATCCGTCACTATGCACTATTGCCCTATTTGATAAATGCAATAAAAACAAGACTAAGTGACGAAAACCATAGAAGGGCAGGGGGAGACAGCTAATGCAAATGACTTCGGGAAGCCAAGTCTCACTCTGAGGCTAAATGCAGAAAGGGCTGCCCACGAGGGCTGCAGTTGGCGGCTGGTTTTTCATACGCACTCCCGAGCAGCATCACAGGTGTTCTAGAATTAGGCAAGCATATCATGGACAACGAGATCCAAGTTTTTAGCTGTCTGAGAAAGGGAAGAATGAAAACGGGCCAAAGGACTAAGATCAAATCAAACAGGCACCCAAAGGACCAAAAAGGCAAGATAGATAGATAGATAGATAGATAGATAGATAGATAGATAGATAGA
>NW_026590905.1:1322789-1333066 GCF_907164565.1 Psammomys obesus | reverse complement strand
AGATAGATAGATAGATAGATAGATAGATAGATAGATAGATAGATAGATAGATAAAAACTGACACTAGTCAACTGGTTATTCAAAGAGAAAGGTAAGAATCCATGACAAAAAAAAAAAAAAAGAAAAAAAAAAGAATTCATGACATAGTTATATTAGCCCACAATTACGTCTGTTGCCACTGCTGAGAACAAACCATCACCAGTGGCCATTTTTCCCAACAGCGAGGCACAGAGCTGCCCCTTCCAGACATTGACCACAGGCTTACGAAGGTTGGACCTGTGTCATGCTCTCATACCATGCCCCCTGTAGTATCCAGTTGCACGCAGTCCCATACAACTAAAGATGTGACTCGAGGGGAAGGGCTCTGGGAACGTTCTCGTGCACACTGCTGTACCATTGGCATCCCAGTGCTGTGCGTCCTTATGGGCTGACGTGAAATGGCCGAGCTGAACTCAAACCTCAGAAAAGCAGTGCTTCCTGTGGCTCTGTCTTATCTTCCCAAAGAGGGAAGGAGTGTAAGGCAGGACAGTACGTGTGTGTCATGGGACGGGATAGGTACTTCCACCTATCTGGTCCCACACCGGCTGTCTACACAGCAAGTTAAAAACCTGCTTCCCTACACCATGTGAACTGGGGAAATGAAGGACTCACAGGGACAGGTCCAGCGGCAGCCACAGGTCTCCTCCACCCGGACAGGGGACTGGCTGTTGGAACAGGAAGGCCGGGGTCCATGGTCACAGTTGACCCGGTGACTCTGCAGCAAGGTCTGGCCACTTGGCAAGCAGGTCACTGTGTGGCACTCATCTGGCAAGGTCCAGACATCCCCCGGCTACAGGAGGAGAAAGCAGATGTGAGAAAGGACCAGGATGAAGCACACCAAATCTAAGTTCGCCCACATGTCACTGCCTGCCCCTCAGGACAGGCTGGGGCTGGACAGTCTTACACCAGGGAGGCTCTGCATAGGACAGGAACTATAACATCAGGTTTACAAAGGGACCCCAAAACAGGCTAATCGCATGCAGGAGAGTGAGTCTAAGACCAAGCAGGGTTAAATTAGTTTATTAAGAACCGGGGCCCCAATGTGTATTGCTGGCCTTTCCTTCCAAGTCAACAGGAGGGGGCTTACCTTCTTCTCGTTCCCATCCTCATCCACACAAACTCCAGAAAACCCTGAAACAGACCAGAAAGTCTCCAGCCACCACCCACCACCAAGAATTCTAAACCGTCCACAGCACGCACTCCTCAATACAACTCCAAAGAAAATGTGAGTGGGTTTCTCGCTGGGGAGGTGGACCATCTGATGGTCCTCCAGACGCACTTTATGGCAGTTAATAATTGTGATAACAACAGTCATCACACGGCAGTAGCTTTCACTTATCTCCTTTCATGCCCACCAGGAGTGGGGGCGGAGGCGGAGAGAATGTGAAGCAAGATCCATAAAACTTGGAAAAGATCTGCTTAATGGTTGTTGCCAAGATAGCTACCATCTATCAGGAAAGGTCCACAACTCTGCAGAAGGTTTTCATTTAAAACTAATTACATTACTATATAAAACCAGGCCAGGAAAAAAAAAAAAAAACATGTTTGTGACTTAAAATCAACTTCACCTAGGGTCCTTCACTATTGGCTTTGATGGTGTGTTTCTAAAGGCCTTTCTATGTATACTGAGAGGAAGTATAGGACTGTGACCTGTAGGATGCTGGGGATCCTTGCTTGTCCAAAGTCCCTCAGCACAAACAAGCCAGGACTTCTGTTACTTGAAAAGCCTGATGCAGAGCTCAGTCGAACTGGGACTGTGCACAGAAAACTTTCCAGAGACCACTGGAAGTGTAGTCTATACTTTCCACAAATGGAAATATGGAAGTTTTGGTCATGGGGACAATGGTTATCTGAGAACTGAAAATATATGTATCAGAAGACTCACCAGAGCACAGTTTCTGGAAGAGGGAATTGCCCAGGGTGGCCATGGTGGGGAGGTCTTCAATTTGCTGGAGCTTTATGACATTGGAGCTGGCCCCAGGGCCTGCCAAGGTCCTCAGCTGGGCCTCGTCATATCGATCCCCAACCCCAATGGGGAACACTGCCACTCCTAAGTTAGCCAAGCAAAAGAAAGGGTCTGTGGTCAGGTGAGCCCAGCATAGACACTACACCTAGCACCTGTGCAGAGCTGCACGCAATCCAGGCTGGACACACACACAGCAGGCCTGTCAGGGGGGTGTCCGTGTGGGCAGTCTGTGCTAATGAGCTCCCGCAGAGTATCGGATGCCGTTCTAAGCAATGAAGATACGGCAGCAAACCAAGCAGGCAGTCCCTGTCTCCTGTCCTCATCGCCAACAGTAGTGGAACATAGAAAGCAAATACACAGATGTAGATAAGATACTTGAAAGAAACTGTGAGCTAAGAAGGATGAAAAGCACAAAGAACGGGAATGAACATTTTGTGGAGAAAGACCTGAAATTAGGATGGAAAAGGCCAAGAATAAGGCTGGGAAAGAAATGTCCCACACATTGAGTGCAGTGAGCATAAAAGCCCAGAGTGGAAGCAGGAGAAGGCAGAACATGTGTGAGGAGAAGCGAAGGCTGGAGTAGGCAAAACCTCCTCAGCCACGTCACCGGCTTCAGGGAGTCTCCAAAGGAAACAGGAAGCCAAGACCACGGAAGGGTGGCAGGAGCTCACCTGTACCCGCTGCTGTGCTGAGGATGAGCCGTGGGCGTGAGGGAGGTGAGGTTCCAGTCAGAAAGCTATCTCAGAGTCTCAGGTATGAGATGGAGGAGTTCACATGTAGCAGTGTGAGTCTCAAGATTATTATTTTTTTTAAAATGCAGCAACATGGTTGGGTTGCATGTGAGAGAAAAGGGGGATATTCAAAGGGGCTGAGAAGTCTAACCCGAACAGCTTCAAAGAAGGATACGAGAAGAGCATGTTGAGATAAAGCCGGGGTAGTGGACGGTGAACTGTGGTCCATGAATCTATTCAGCCCCACGACACTGAGTGAGAGCACTCAAGGGAATGAGTGTCAGAGACTGGGAGCCTAATTCAGCGGTAGAGTGCTTATCTAATGTGTGTAAGGCCCAGGGTTCAGTGCCCAACACTTTGAGAAAAAGAGAGAGAGAAAGAGGCCCACATACACACTCCTGCAGCATCTTAGCATGAGCTCAGGATGGTGCGCTGGACACTTACGGTTGGATCTGGCAGCATCCGCTGCTGTGTCCACCGACTCCGAGGAGGTATCCATGACAAGGATGACCACTGCTTTGGAGGCTCCAGGCCTGGCTCCGTGGATTTGTGAAGTTACATAGCGCACGGCAAAGGCCAAAGCATCTCCTGAGGAGGAGGAATGGTCCAAGTCAGGAACGATCATAAGGACAGGATGTTCTAATCCCTCTGAGCATTGGGCTTAAGGCTGACCTTTGGCACAGTCAAGAGATGAACAGTTATGGCTCAGAGCAACACTCAGTGGGACTGAGAAGAGACGCTGAGGACCATCCAGCTCCTCGCCATTCAAAAGAGGAAACTCAGGCCAAGGAGTAAAGTTACTGGCCAAGATCACTCAGTCACTTAAGCCAAGAATGGGGACTAGAACACAGGTCCTACATCCGGCTTGTGGCTGCAGCATTACCAATCCGGCTGGAGCCGCCTTCCCGCTGCATGAGGTCCACCAAACTCAGTAGATGGGCTTTCTCCTGAGCCACGTTCCATGGTACATCGACAGTATTGATGCTTCCATACTGCATCACGGACACCTGAGTGAGGTGGGGCCCTAACAGGAAAAGGGAAACGGTTAGAATCAAACCCCCCCTCAGAAGAGCCGCTCCCTCACCTGCAGATTCATGTGCATTGCTCACCAATGTTGGCCTTTGAAATGAAAGCCTTGGCGAAACTCTTCATCTTTTCAAAGTGAGCATCCGGCAAAGCAGAGGAGCCATCCAGGAGGAGGACCACATCCAGGGGTTGGCTGCAGTCTGCAAAGAAGAACAAGAAGATGAGTACACGAGTGGCTAACGGAACATCCTCCATCAGCCCCCACAGTAGCCAGTGGGTCTTCGGGGAATCACTGAGCACAAAGCACCAGCAAGAAGAGGGTAGACATTTACCAGCAAGGTCAGAGCATGGGCGCGGGACAGAGGAGACCATCTCTGGATCTATATGTTACTAGATTGAGAGGCATTGAAAAGACTCCCCCTCGACCCACACACAGTGCAAAGGCCCGCGAAGGAAGGCAAAAGGCTGCAGTCTTCTCAATAACAATGAAAATAACTGAGGCTGTTTGTGGGGAGGAAGAAGGCCAGAAAAAAAAAATATATATATATATACATATATGTACATATATAAATGCCATCATAAGACCCATAATTTTTAGAATTAATTAAACAATTAATAAGAGAAAGAAAGAAAATGGGCTTCTGTGCTGAATATAAGACTCTATATTTAAATGGGGGGAAGAGAAATGAAAGCAGAAAGGGAGCTATTGGAAGGTAGGAAGGGACCAATAAGAGGGACAGAGGAGGATAGTGGCATAGGATAACAAATATGAGCAAAGTGCTATGATGCCTGCGTATAAAAATATAATGAAACCCATTTTAACTAAAAAAAAAAAAAACATTAATTTAAAAAGCAAAGAAAATGGGTTTATGTGTTCTTGGGTCTCTAGGGCAGGTGGAGGTCCTCTGTGTCATGTCAGTCCCAAATGGCAGGTATTCAGGTTCAAGCTGGCCACCGCTGCAATCACAGGGAGGAAACACACAGCCAGAACATAGGCTAATGCCAAGTCAAACAGCCCAGCTGCTTTTCTCAAGAGCAGAAAAATCAAAGCAATATTAACAAATCTATGATGCGGGCTACGACCAAAACAAGGACAAAGACTAAATGCAGGGATGGAGAGCTATGAAAAGCTGCTGATTCTTCTGCTATAACGACACCAGCTTGTCAACAGAGCTACTCAGGAGCACTGAGTAGCCTGCATGGCCTACAGAGTGAGTTAAAGGCCAGTCTGGGCAAGTTAGGAAGATCCTGTCTCAAAGGGGAAAAGAAAAGAGGGAGGGGTGGCTCAGTGATAGAGCATTTGCCTGGCTTGGACCAAGCCATAGGTTCACTTCTCTGTCTATCTCACAACAGAAACAAAGAAACTGGTTTGATACCAGTATAGGTTAAGAAAGCAACATTTTAATCCTAGAACTCAGGAGGCAGAGGCAGGAGGATCTCTGTGAGCTTGAGGCATACCGGAAACACAGAGTTTCAGGGTCACAGAGTGTTATCCTGACTCAAAACAAAACAAAGCAAAAAAAGCAACCGTAGCAACAAGAACTTTTTTCTAAGCCTTTGCTGTGTGCCAGATGCTGTTTCAACCATTTCACAAAGAGTTGCTAATATCTACCATTTATTGATAAGGAGACTGGCAGGCAACACAGAAGTATCAGCTAGTAAGAGGCTGTTTTGGAATCTAGTTTCTGGATCTGTGTGTTTAACCCGCCCCTGTTGCCTGGCCTCCCGGCCTTGCCTTTGAGAACATAAGCTACCTGGAAAACTTCGGTGCACCAGCCTGACCCAAAAGAGAGTTAAGAGTCACCAGAACTATCAGAAGTTCCCTGCCAGGCAGAAAGTGAGTCTGCTCTGGGTGTGGCAGCAGGGGATGAGAGGGGGTCAATAAGACTTGCATTTTCCCACGTACTCTCTGAATTATTTAAATCTTAACAGTGGGCTCCTACTACCGTTGAATTTACTGGCCCAGGCAGTAAGAAAAGACCCTTCCCACCAAAAGAAACAGTGCAGCTCATGGCCTGGAAGGTAGAGGAAACACAGGTGGACTGAGGCAGGGCCTTGAGCATATGCCGAAAGCCAGGAAGTTAGCACGAGAAGCCAGGGGCTATGGCATCATCAGATAACACACGGGATCATCACACACAGGGTACCAGCATACCAGGGGTAGGGGACAGGGTGGGGAGCTGTAGCCCCTCCTTGGAGCAGCATCTCTGCAGAACCAGCTCCGGAGCCTCTCTGGGAAGCGTCTCAAAGTCTCGGATGAAGATGGGCATGTTGGGCCTGCTGATTCTCTCCAGTTCGTGCACATTGGCACGGGGGCCCACTCCAATGGGCACCACCTGGATGTCTCCAGGCAACCTCTTGATCTCATCAGAGGCAGGGTTCCCCGTGACCAGGTAGACCAGGTTAGGGGCCTGTTCCCGGTCCCCCTGGCTGAGAGAGAAACTGTGCTCAGAAACGTACTGCAGGGCCTGCCCAGTGTTGGTCCTGTTGCCGCCGCGGTAGCGGATCTCTCGCACGTGCTGCAGCACATCCTCCTTGGACTGGGCCTCGTTGAAGGTGTGCTCCACGGTTACTGTGTATGAATACTGCAGTACCGTGATGTGGATGCCATGCTGGGCCACATCCATGCGCTGTATTGTCTCCTCCAGGAACTCTTTGCTCTTATTGAAGTTGGCTTCACCAACTTCATCTGACCCCTCCAGGACAAACACCACATCCAGAACCATGGACTTCCTCTTCGGTACTGGTGATGAAACCCCAGAGATCCCTGGACCCACGGTGACCTGTGCTACCTGGGGAGGCTGAGTAGGGGCCGGGGGCTCAGGGGCAAGGTCACAGAGGTAACTGATTATCTCATCCCTTCTCTGCTCCAGCTCGTCCACCCCACTGAGGAGAAAGGCCTTGTTTTCGGGGGCCTGCTTCTCAATGAGACGGATCTGCTTGAGGCTGGCATGTGGCCCAATGCCCACAGGGACCACAATGACCTTCTTCTTCTTCAGGCCCTGGGCATAGCGGACCAAATGCCTGGCCGTCCGAGGGGGCTCCTGGCTAGCAGTCAGGAGCAGGGCGATGCGGGAGGCTTCTGGGCGGTCCACTTTGCCAAAGATCTGGAAGAGCGTGTACTTCAAAACCTCGCTGGTAGAGGCCACCTCACCGCCTGCATACTTAACCTGGCTGGCAATGCGCCGGAGCTCTGAGGGCCGCTTCCGGGCCTTCAGCTCAATGTAGGAGTGGGTGCCATCGTGGTACTCCACCACTGCCACACGGATGCGCTTCTGAGAGATGTGGAGCTTCTCCATCATGCCCACCACAAATGCCTTGAGCACTTCAAACTCGGCCTCGGAGAGCCTGGAGGAGCCATCCAGAAGAAAGACGAGATCCAGTAGCTTGTCGCAGGAGAAGCTGTCCAGGGGTGGCTCGGGGGTCTCTTCTACATATGGGGTGGTAGAGATGACCGGGCCATCTGTCGGGGGTACCAGCAGGCCTCCAGGCTCTTGGCAGGCTTCGCAGGTAAGGTTGATACCGTCACAGTGACTGTGGCAGAAGGGAAAGAAACCAAAATGATTTAGGAAGAACCTATGGGCGGGAAGGACCACCTCACAGGTCCTCCATAGAACCTCCTGCCTGCTCCCATTGAGCAAGCCTCACCCAAGTGACATGCCATTTTTGACATTTGTCCCAAGATGTGTCTTGAATACACACACACACACACACACATACACAGAGAGACAGTCAGAGCAAGACAGAGAGACAGTGAGACAGTAAGAGAGAGACAGAGATGGGAGTGAGGAGAAAGCAGAGGCTTCTTAAAGCTTTAATCCATCTTAGAACCTGAAAAATAATCTCTGTTGTTCCAAGCCCTCTATGGCCATTTAATGTTGATTTCTTTCCAATCTATGTCTCTGGCCACATTAATATTTAATTATAATTCAAACCTTCTTATAAGTGTCTCTGAGGACAAATATCATTGTGAAATGCTGGCACATGCTGGGACTTGTAAATGCTCTGCTGGAGATAAATGGCCTACATTAGAAACCATTATAGATGTTGTTAGGACTTAAGCTGTATGGATTTTGAACCGTGTTTAATTATGTTGGACCTCAAGGAAAAGAAGGAAAAGTAGAGTCGGAAGGTTTTAGAAAGATGTATAAAAGTTTGAAGTGGCTGCTTCATTTAGCAGAAAAGGGAGCGTGGGAGGACTATGGGGGTTGCATCTAGGAAGTGATGGCAGCTCCGAGTGCCGTCAACTGAGCACTGGCTAACCCTCAGCCCAGCTCCACAATACCCACAGGCCTGTGTTGAATCATCGCCCAGCCCACAAATTTCTATAGTACCCGATAGGTCTCCAGTCCTCTCTAATCACTGCACCCTTCAACCATGTTCTAGAAAGTAAAGGGGCAGGCCAGGCATGGCGGAAATCAAGGTGGGCTGTGGTGGGGATCCATACAGGGTGGGCCTCACTGCCAGCCAACATCCCCAACCTGCCTTGAAATTTGTGCATAGATGGCTGCTGTAGTGGATGCCCCTCTCTGCAGGCCAGCTGAGATGCTTGCAAGAGATGCTTGGAGCTTTCATATCCTTTGAGCTGGAGCCCCTAAGTAAGCTTGCCGTGAGCCCCACTTCCTTATTCCTCGAGTCTGTTTCAGCACAAGGAAGGTGAATGGGATCTTAGTGGGAAGCTAATTCCTGCTTCCTCATAATCCCATGATTTATGGCCTCCATCCTTGGTTAACGGCGCATGAGTGACATACTTTCTGGTTTCCTGTGCTTGCTAGAAAATCCACCCTGGGCAGCGTTTGCTCTTGTTTGTACAGATGGTGGCGGCAGGATCTGGCTCTGGCAGCTGTGGCCCCCTCCTCAGTGAGCTGAAGTTCCCATTAGGCTTGATAGGTGTCAGGGAGTGGCGTTGACTATGTCAGCATTTTAATAAATTTTCCCTACCTAAGGGCAGGACTTCAGAAGGCCCAGGAATCACTCTCAGGACTCCTCACCTTCCCAAGGCCAGGTTCCCAGGGTTCATTCCAGCAAGAGCCCAAGGTAACAGCATCGAACGTCTTCCGGTTCTGAAAGCCTGTGGCCTGGCCCACAGCCCCAAGCTGCTTGTTATGCTTAGGGGCCAAGAACCCCATCGCCCTTTCCTTCCTGCATCCACAGCACTCGCAAATGTTTAATGTTCATAGACTGGTCCTCAGGTTGGATGTGATGCCTAGTTAGTGAGTCGGAAATGTTAAGTACCCCTGTGTGGTCATACACACTGCTTACACGTGTTGGGGTATTACACTGCACTACCCAAAATGTACCTTTTTCCCCCACACAACAAAAAGGTAAAAACTCTTGAGAAGCATTAAAAAAAGAAAAACAAAACTTTAAAACATTGAGCAAGGGAAACAACTCTTCTTAAAGAAAATCAGACACTAGAAACAAACCTAACAGTGCATCAAAGGGGGGGGGGGAGATGGATGGATAGATGGATGGGCTAATTAAGCTCAGTCTCCATTCATGCTGCCTGGAAGTGTTTTCCAGAGCCCAGATTCTGAGAGCCTGAATGGGACACATACAATCAACAGCTCTACATTACCAAGCCAGGTACAGTGGTGCACACCTGTAATCCCAGCACTCGGGAGGCAGAGGCAGGTGAATCTCTGTGGGTTAGAGGCCAGCCTGGTCTACAAAGCAAGTCCAGGACAGCCAAGACTACCCATAGAAACCCTGTCTCAAAAAAACCAAAACAGAAAAACAAACAAGAAAACAAAACAAATCTACATTACCAATTCTGACACTGAGCAGGGTCATCAGGGCTCAAAGTGACTTTCTTGCCAGGGGCCAACCGCCGACCAGCCACCTCGCACACAGGGCAGTCTTGGGGGTCCACACAAGTCTGCAGAAGTTCATCCAGGATTCTTCCTGTATGACACATCTCATTAGAAGCCCACTGGTCACCTCTCACACCAGGTAAGTCCCCCTGCCACTGAAGAAACCTGACCCAGAAACCCACTCTCCCAGCTCCCTGGCCTCACCCACAAGGAACATCCTTCTTCCTTGGTCTTAGTACCTAAGTTTGCCCCTTAGAGATGGGGCTTCCTATACCACCCCTCTCGCCTCCTCCAGAGTCCTAGAACAAATAAACTCTCCTTCCCAAGGAGCCAAAAACCAACCCGGCTCAGTTGATTCTTCCCAAGCATGAACTCAATAACTTTAGGGCTGGGCTGTCCAACTTGATGTGCCTTGAGGCTACTTCTATGTAAATTAAGCATAGTTCAGTGAAATGAGGAAACCAGTTCCTCACACCTGTTAGCCGTCATTGCGTAGGACAGAACATTGCCACCACTGCAGCGAGTTCTGTTGGAAAGGGCTGCTTTTCCTCAACTTAGGAGGCTGAGACAGAAGGACAGCAAGGATGGAGGCTGAGCTATACAGCAAGACTAAGAGGAGAAAGAAGAAGGGAGGGACAGAGAGAGAAAAAAGAATGGAGGAAGAGAAGGAGGGAGGGAGGAAGGAAGGAAGGAAGGAAGGAA
>NW_026590905.1:1283626-1322779 GCF_907164565.1 Psammomys obesus | reverse complement strand
AGGAAGGAAGGAAGGAAGGAAGGAAGGAAGGAAGGAAAAAGGAAGGACTGCTCTATATGATAAATCCACAAAAGACAATTTAAGAAAGGATGGGGTGTAGCTAAGTGTAATAGCACAAAGGGCCAGAGTTCCTTTCTCACTTCTGCAACGTCAAAGGGCAGATGAGTCAACTCCAATGTGGCAAAACCCAGAGCTGGCTTTGGCGGAGAGATCCAGGCAAACAGACTTGTTTCAAGGATGGGTGTAGGGGAGGTACCCCTGACAGGTGGAGGCCAGGATGAAGCAGGAAAGAATACACTAAGAACCCATCCCTCCAGCCCGCTCTAACCAAGGAGGCCTCACCTGGAGGGCAGTGGGTGTGGCAGCCCTCCACGCACCGCACAGGGCAAGCCAGAGGCTCTGGGTGCTGGCATGTGACTGGGCAGGCAGGCCCACAGCTGTTATAGCGCCATTCGCACTCATAGCCGTTTTCCCGGATGTTCTTCTCTTCACAGCTCTGGGCTGTGGAGACAGAAGAAGAGATGGTAGCCATGGCAGAACCATGTGGCATTGAACAACACAAGAAGCCAGTGTCCCTCTCCTTCCAGAATTTCTCCAGAAGTCTCTACATATCCATTTTGACTCCGTGACCCTATTCATAGGCTCACTGTGACCTCCATACCCTAGTCACCATCTTAACCCTCATCGGAATCCCCACTTACTCTTAAGAAGATACGTCACCCCTGTTTTAACTCCCTTCAAAACCCACACGCCCACTATTTCTCTAAGATGAACTTTCTCATACCACGGCTCCATCCATTCAATCGGTGCCTCCATTGGTGCACGGGAGCTGTCCCTCTCTTCCACTGCAGTGCTCTCTGGTCCTTCCCCTCCCCACCCCAGGCTTTCTGGCCTAGGTACTTTTAGGGAGGTGCATCTGAGACTATGTGGACTTGGGGACTCACGGCACAGTGTGGGCGTCCTCCAGGCTACCACCTGGCCATGCTGGGCACACACATGGGCATAGGCAGCGATGGTGTCACAGAAGCAGGTGCAGTCCCCAATGGACTCACAGGAGCAAGTGTCGTAAATGCAGATGTCCAGGTATGGCTCAGGGTCCACCTACAAAAAGAACCTCAAGTGGCCTCAGCCTGAGCTGGGGTGGAGAACTCTGGCTTCTGGTCAGGGTGCAAGGGTGGGGGTTGGGAATTCCTGAGCCAAAGAAATGCAGATCACAGGTCCCAGAGAATGAATGGATAAAGAGGAAGTTTTCTTTGTTTCTCATCTGGATTCCATTCAGAAATACTAAATAAAGCAGGAATACTAAGTAATAATAATAAAAAAAAAAAATACTAAATAAAGTAGGGAGGAGTGTCCACACGCAACCATGATCAATCACAGTGACCACGTCTCACTTTTCATGTCTCCAAAGCATGCTGCTACACTCTCTGGTCTTTTCAGAGCCAACGAATTGTTGCTCCCAAGACGTTTCAACATCCCTAAGAGCCCCGAGTCCTGCCCCTGTCCTCATTCTTCCAAGTCAGATGCCACCAAACCATAGAACCTACATGTCGTTTGGAACTCTCATGGTCTAGAAATCTCTGGGTAGCTATAGAATTTAGATTCAGTATTCTACCCTTCATTCATATGTCCATGGTACTAAACAGCACACAATCACACATGCTCGTGCGTGTGTGTGTGTGTGTGTGTGTGTGTGTGTGAAGAAGTTCGAAGAAGTTCACTTAACTCTAGAGAATTCATCACTATCACCCGAGACAAAGAAACAAAAAGAAGCAGAAATAAAAATAAAAAATCAGGGACCCCAAAATCGCTGGCCAGAAAAAGAGTTTGTGTGAGAACTGAGCTCTACAGCGGCTGTGGACGGGTTTGCTTGTGTGCTGGTGGTTAGAGAGGTTCTGACTAAATCTGGACCCATAGCACAGTGACAAGAAGAGACAATGCAAAGAGAACTTCAGACCAAGAGACTTCTTGCACTCAAGGAAAGTGCTTAGGCAGCCATTGCTTTCCTCAAAACCTGCCCACGTTCTTTGTCAGGTAGAACCCAAGAAAGGGCTATTGTGGTTTCTTGATTCAGGGCTCCCGCCTAGTTAGTGTTCGAGTTAGGCATTCACACTCAAGGCCTTTGGACCGTTCTGCCTCCCTCCACTCGCAAAGCCTCACCAGCCTGTTGCAGCCCTGGAAAATGTTGCTGGTAAGGATTCTACAGGATGAGTCCACCGCTGACTGTTTCAGGATGTTGTTGTGGCAGGTGGCAGGGGACACGTCCAGTGACAGCTGGGAACAGGAGAGAGTACCAGAGAGGCCATCAACATCAGGTGACCCTGCTGAAGGGACTCAGCCCAGAAGGACACAAAAGACCTAGTTCCCCAGCTCTACCCCGGCCTATCGTTCCTGCCACCCACAGCCCTATGAGAATAAGGGGACCCTCCACTTACACAGACCCCAGATGTACCTTTCTTGTGTCAGCACACTGTGAGCTCACTTTCCAGGAATTCCCAAAGTCAACGGGGTCTTCCTCTACCTGAAGGCTGCTGCTGGTGAGGTCATTGTTCTGGACGCCATCAAAGTTCCCACACAGGCCACATACCTGTTCCTGGGTGAGAGGAGAAAATGCACACTGTGAACCCTGGCACACTCTCTGGGTTGGGGGAAGAAGGTACCAGAGGAGGAAGAGCAAAGGGGGGAAGTGGAGGAAGAAAGAGGAAGCCGACAGGGCAGAGAGGGTAGAGGGACCCAGAGAAGAAGCAAGGTGGTCAGCAAAGCCTCACCCTCACCAGAGCCTTTCCCTCTGCTTCCACACTGCCCCAAGCAGAGAGGTGATCTAGCACAAGTCTCATGGTCAAGGGCAGAAGAGGGAAATAGGCAGTTTAGCCCTAGAATCCCCTTGTAAATCATGGCAAAAAGAGGAGCAGGCACCACTGCTAACAGGTGAAATAACAGAGAACCAAAGAGAGAACACAACAATCCTGCTTTGCTGCAGGCAGGGGAGTCCCGTTACCCAGAAGACAGCAGCTTGTTCAGGGGAGCAATGAAAACTCTACAGCATGAGAAATATCATCAGGGAAGGGCTAACTCAATACACCTTCCATAGCAGGCACATTCACTGAGTCCTGGACAAGCCTGATCCTACAGAAACCATCAAGAAGAACCAGGGAAGACAGGTGATCTTAAGCCAGCTCTGCTCTCCATAAGTGGTCAGAACCCTGTCCTGGGACAAAGGGACTTAATGGGAAGATGACTTAATCCATTTTGCAGTATTTGGCTTGAACCACTTGTGTAAGTCAGTCATTGAGAGGTATCTAAGAATGTTCCCACAGCTAGACAAAAGTCGTGGCATGTACACATGGCTCCAAGCCCTTGTTAATTACTAAAAACCTCCTCTTTGCCCACTGGCCTCCTTGATCCAACTCTGCAAACATCAGTCACCTCAGGCTCTTTGCATATCTTATTCCACCTGCCTGGATTCTCTCCCCAAATATTTACAATCCTTACGAGATTATTTGACAGAGCTTATCAAAGTAACCTAAAATAATGTCCCCATAAGAATATAATCTCCACCAGGGATGTCCACCCCAAATCCAGTGTATCCTACAACTATATTCAGCTGGATGGATAGATGGATGGAGAGAGAGAGAGAGAGAGAGAGAGAGAGAGAATTTTAATTAAAATAAAATTAAGCAGGCTAGGCGCCTGAATTGCTCTGACTTCCTTTCTCATAATGTGACCCCTCTACAGGAGGCTATTTTCCCTCCTCTGTCCACTTTTTCTTCACTCACCACTACCAGGAGACCAAACTACAGATGGAACTACCCAATCCTACACTTTCTGCCTCCAAAAATAATGAGGGTGGAGTAAACCTCCCTTCTTCTTAACTCAGAACACAGAGTACTACCCAGGACAAAGGATCTTGGAACAGTTTTGCTAAGATCTTGAGACAGGAAATTGTCCTTAATCATCTAGTGAGCTGTATGTGACCACAGGCTGACAAGAAGGGGACAGAAAGAGGCAGAGGGTGACAGACAGAAGCATGGGGTTTGGGGCTGGGGTGGGGCTGAAGATTCTACTGAATAGCAGCTCATCTGAATATGGAAGGTGGGACCATGAGCCAGCCAAGGAGTGCAGCCAGCCTCCAGAATCAAGAAAGTGCACTTGCTCCTTAAAGCTCCATAGGAATGCCGCCCTGCTGACCTCTGAACCCCAGGACTAAAATATAATGCACTTGTATTCTTTGAAGATACTACATTTGTATTGATTTGTCACAGCAGTATGAGAACACACACACACGCGCGCGCACACACAACTGATTATGTTTCCCTTGCTGTACTCACAATAATGCCTGGAACTGTCCAATACACTGAATAGAAACATATAGTCAGGTTGCTAGACCTTTCTAGAAATGGACCAGGCAGCCACAGGAAAGCGCTGCCCTCACTAGACATAGACGGCACTGTGGGATAGTGTAGAGGCCACTCTCAACACAAAGAAGTCGGCCTTCACACTAAACAGAGGCCCCTGTCATATGTGCACCTCTTAGTGATGCCTTCAGAACCCCCAAAACTACGAGAACCCACACAAAGATGCCGTCATCTTTCCCAGAAAGGTCTTCGGCAAGTTAACAAAGTGCTCTCCAAAAGAGCTAACCTGGGACCCGGGGAGATAAGTCAGATGGTGAGGTGCTTGCCACACAAGCATGAGGCTCGGAGTTCGGCCCCAGCACCCACATAAAAAAGACATCCAGGTAGTGTGCACCTGTGAGCCCAGCACTAAGGAGGCAGAAACAGTGAGTGCCCAGAGCTCACCAGCCAGCTAGCCCAGCCTAGCTGAGGAGCAACCTCAGGTCCCAGTGAAAGACTTTACCTCAAAACATAGAGTGAATGGCTCCTGAGGAATCAGGCCTGAGATTACACACTGGCTGGTCTCCACATGCACACATGTACCCACACACACCTGAGCATGCACACACACGCATGTACACACACGTGCCTGTGTGCGAGCAGGTGCGAGAGCCCGGGCTCACTGATAAGGCAACATCCCAGAAAGGATGGCGGTGCTCTAACATTATGTACGCCAGATTTGACTCTTCGGGCTAAGAAAGCTAAAGCAGAGCTACCCTGCCTACCCTTGCTCTTCTGCCTCTGTGCAAACAAACCATGGGCCTTACCAGGCTCGTCAAGACACTGCCAAAGCTGCCTCTGCCCTCCCTGTGTGCCACCAACCCTCCGTGACTATTTAGCTTCTCTTGCACGGGGAGCAAGGAGGCTGGACGAGGCAGAGAACCACTGTCCCCCAGTACAATGGGGTCCACGTGAATCACAGGCAAGATACGGCAAGCAGGGCCACTGACCTGGTACCTGTGCTTCAGGACCACGGAGATGCTGAGGTGGTGGTCCCAGACCACAGAGAGGGCTTGACCCAGCAGCAGGATGACGTACCGGCCGGACTCGACCACCTCAAGGTGAGATTCGTCTCTCAGGGGCCTTTTAACATTCACCTGAAGGAGGAAGGAACGGGGAAACAAGGTGAAGAAAGGCTAAGTCGGGGGCTCCCTTTTTCACATCCCTTGTCTGTCCAGCAACACTACAGCTGGCCCTTGAGCCCTGCCTGTGTCACCAGCTACTTTCTAGCGAAACTCCCGTAGGCTGGCACTACACTCAGGGGTTTCTGTGTCTGTCTGACCCAGCATCCTCCCACGATGACAACATGGAGGTGAGAACACAGTGAAATTAAGCATCACCTCACAAGAAGGGAGGGTGTCCTGGCCCGCCCTTGGTCATCACCTATATGATTTTAACCACCTCTGTTCAACTGGATGAAAAATCTACCTATCTATGGCACTGAGCCCCCAACTCATCTTCCTGCGTCCTTCCACCCTCCGTTCTCCAGAGTGACTCCCGTCAGGAGTCAAGGCTGAAGGACTGCAAAGCTCCATTCCCCGGGAAGAGCTTCCAGAAGATGTCTGGCCCGAACCCATTGCTCTGCCAGAGTCATGTCCACTGAACAACCATGGAAGCCCACCACACAGCACTCAGCTGACTGTCAGATCCACAAAGCAGAGGCTGAGATTGAGAACCTGTCACCCGCCACAGACCCCCTCGCCTGAGAGGCAGGCCCCTCTCGGGGCTTGTCGTACCTTCGAGCTCTCCCTGTAGCAGACTGACCATCTCCTATCTAGCCTCCCTGCTGTCATCTACCCTGGAGAGAACTGAACTCTGAAACAGGGCTGACCCTGCTGCCTCCCAGCCAGCCAACTTGCCAGACTGTTTTTCTTCCCTGACTACAGAAAGTGCACTTCCAGTCCCCAGCTGTCCACGGTGGGTATTCACAAGGCATTGGGGTGCAGGCAGAGGCCACAGGGGCAAAGGAACCCAGTCTTTGGGAGTTTGTAGCACAACACATATCCAAACCAGCTGAACCAAATCTGTGACCAAGGCACAGCCAGCCACTCCGATTCCAGGGCTCTATTCTGATCTACTGAGGCAGAAGCACTTTATCGCTTCCTACAGAGGGACACAGAGGCTGTGTCTGCTGAGTCTGATCCTCTTTTCAGCGTCTCAAAAATATTAATCTGAAGAGCTGGGGGTGTAGCTTGGTACAAGAGTGCTTGTTCTGTGTGCCCAGGCCCTGGGACCCACAGGATTGGTAAAAAATAAAATAAAGTCCTTAAAACATAAAGGAACTAAAAAGCATCCCATAATGTCCCTTTAATGTATGCACATGCAGTCATGTCCACGCACCGTCAGTTTTGCTTACTGTAGTTTCAGTGACTACAAAAGTGTTGAATGGAAACAATCCAGAAGGGTGATTAAGCCTCAGATAACTTCCATCGCAAAGTACTGCAGTCATTGCTCTATGTTATAATTAGCCAACATTCACGCCTTACTCTGTCTACTAAATAATCAAACATCATCACCTGTTCTGGATAGTTTTATGTTACCTTGGCACAAGCTAAAATCAAAAACCTCAATTAAGAAAACGCCTCTAAGACTAGACAGGAGGCCATTGAAGAGAGTCCTTTAAAATTGTGGTCAATGGGGGAGGGCCCAGCCCATCCTGAGTGGGGCCATCCCAGGGCTGGTGGTCCTTGGTTCTGTAAGAAAGCAGGCTGAGCAAGCCATGTGGAACAGGCCAGGAAGCCACACCCCTCCACGGCCTCTGCATCAGCTCCTGCCTCCAGGTTTCTGCCCTGTTTCTGTCCTGACTTCCTTCGAGGATGAACAGTGACATGGGAGTGTAAGCCAAAGAAACCCTTTCCTCCCCGGCTTGCTTTTTGGTCATGGTGTTTCACCACAGCAATAGAAACCCTAACTAAGACGTTTTGTCCCTGTGTGGCTCAGAGGAACACTGTACGTGAAAAGGAAACTACTCCTGCCTGCCACGCTCTGCGCATCTCTACCAGTCAGCACTGCCTCCCCCGATAGCTACGCAGAGATGATGTACACCTTCTCCCACACACGTACCCACACTTGAACCACAATGGGCTCAGCTTTCCATAGTGGTCTGCCAACTGCTCTGCTTACAGGACTAGCTGACACGGCTGGACCTCATTCTCTACAGCGGCCGTACATTCTACCAGCACACTTACTAAAGGAGCATTTGGTAAACGCCCCTAATAAATACCAGGACAAAAGGGAAACGTAAGGGTAAAAGGGAGAGACTGGTACTCACCTCCCCATCAGACAGTTCAATCTCCCCTCCTTCCACAAGGATGGTGACCCGCTTCTTGCATTTCACGGAGGGATGAATGCAACCCTCACTTCCCACCAAGATCCGAAAGGTCCCAGGGTTCCCATCACAGTAATCCTGGGGAAAGAAGACACCAGGAGGAAAAGATTATACTTTCTCCAAGACCAGAAGATGGTCTCATGACTTCTGGGGTTTTTGAATACATGTCAGAGAATGACATCAGAAGTGCCGCATGTGTAGGACAAAGAAAGAGGTTTCCACGGAGAAAATCTCTGAGGTGTCCAACCTCACAGATGAGCCTGGTACACGTGGTCAGGGCAGTGGCATGGCGATGAACACAAAGTAAAGCAGGGGAGCTCGAGGGGACAGCACATATATCCACATACAAATACACATATGAACACACACCTACCCATATAAATACACAGGCATACGCACGTGTGTGAAAACATAAACACATGAACACACTCACATACATGAAGTCCATCCAGAATCACCACCCCCCGTACATATCCTGGTTTAGGCGTCTCCCAATAAAGAGCCGTCTTTCTGCATCTATACCAGTGCTAACAGGGCCTGGGGGTGGCCTGAGCCCACACCGATCCAGCTCAGAAAATGAAAACCTTAAAACTTCCTCTACCTGAAGGTACCTTTGGGGAGGGGGTTAGGAAATTACTGACAAAAACCAAACCCTAAAGTTCTTCCCGTAAACGGAACGTGACCCGGAAAAGTCCCAGGTTGCAGGCAGCACCCCCAGGCTATGCTAGATGGAGTCGGCACCCCATCTCCTCACTCTCCATCTCACCTGCACCAGAACATACTGGCATTCCCCGGGAAACAGGTACTTGAGTCCATCAAAGGTGAGGTAGTGGGCCATACCGATGGCAGAGCAGGTGGCGTCACACATGTGGTTCGTACAGTTCCACCTCCGGTCCTGGCAGACACTAGGAAAAGCAATCAAGCGTGACTGATTGGCACCTCGGGTGCCAGGGCCTCAGTTGGGTCTTAGGGAGCAAGGATGCAGCAGGGGACGTGGAAGGCGCCAGGTAGTTCACCGGGTAGCGTCGAGAGGCTGAGCATCTCTACCGCCTGTGGAAGGAACATGGGCCTCGCAGGCCCAGCACAGAGTCCTTGGGGGAAAGGGAAGCCAGGCAGCTCTTCAGTTCCAAGGAGAAAACAGAGGTACGGAGTGAAGTGGGTGTCCAGGGTAATCCGAGACGCTGAAGAGAAGGTGGGAGTCCTCTCTGAGCCATCTGCTGTGTACCCACTAAAGTGTGGCCTTGCCCTAAAAGCTATGGAGTGCCTGAGGTTAGCCACAGGGTCGTTGTACCACAGACATACTGATGTTAAAACCGCTCTAGACCAACAGAGATCCGCAAGATGAAACAGCAGGGGTACCCCGAGGCTGGAAAATAGAGTGTTCTGTATGAGCACCGCACACTAACTGAGCTCAATGGAACAGTTTTCTGCATGTGGTTATGCGTTTATATCTATAGTGATTTGCTGGCCACGTGTTCCACTCCTCACTGCTGATCTAGGGAAGCTGATGTAGGGAAGCCCACTCATGCGTCAGAGGCGGTGAGCTCAGACCTCAGGCGTTCATCCCTCCCCACACCTCTGTCCACATGGACCGCTAAGGCTGTCTATAGCCCAGAAGTGAAAGGCGGGGCGAGTGGAAGGAGGCAGAAGGAAACCAGTGCCCCTCAAACCGCCGCCTCCTCCAGCCCACTCTCAAAACACCAACAGAGCCTGTGGGAAGAAAGGGGCCTTGAGGAAGAACAAAATACATTTACTCAGCCTTGAGGAAGAACAAAATACATCATTTACACAGAAATTGATGGCATGTCATGTTAAGTGAATTAAGCCAGACTCGGAAACACAACTATCGTGTTTTCTCTCATATGCACGGTCTAGGTTTATCTGAAAGATACAAACATAGAAGGGGGACTATTTGGGGAAGGGGAAAGAAGAGCAGGAGCAGGGAGAGTAACAAGAGAAGGTAGCACCAGAGAGTATAGATGCACGTATGTAAACGTCATGATGAAATGATTGCCTTGTACAATTAATAAAATAAATAAAAGGAAGAAAGAGAGAGAGGGTTGAGGAGGACCTCTCCGACCTCACCCCACCCCCAGCCTGATCATTGTGAGGGCTCTGTGGAAGAAGATCTCCCCAGGACAGAATTTCCCATCTGTAGGGAGCAGCTGTATGACTTAGCAAAATGATGGTGAGGGGGCATTTCACAGATGAGGAAACAGAGGCAAGAAAAGAGTAAAGAAACAAGCACTCGGGTTCCCACAGGGTGTGAGGGCAAGTGTCAAAAGTCCTGCGTCGCCCAGACCCTCATGCCACCCTTGATGGCTGGTCCTCGGGGTGTGCCTGGAGCCTCACCAGCTGTTGCAGTCGATCTTCACTGTCTCTCCTGGGGCGTACTCTCGGCCTTGGTGGAAGCAGGGACAGCGCTCCAAGGCCACACACTTGTTTTCATGCCGGACCTAAAGGAAACCAGGGACAGCTGATGAGAAACAGTGCTGGCTCTGAGCCTGACAGAAGCCCAGCATGAAAAGAGGGACTGAGCCAGGGGGCAACAAACTAGCCAGGGCGGGAGTCAACACCAGGCTGGGGTATGGCAGGCCTGGGCGCCTTCTACACTGTGTCTTCCTAACATCCAAAGACACAACTGCCTCTGCCCTGCTGGGTGACATCCCCTGGGACATGTCTGCAAAACCTTCAGACACCCACGTCAGAAGCCGTGGGAGTATGGACACCAGACCCAGCCGTGCCACACAAGGGTGTCTCCGGAGGTCGTGGGAGCTACGGGTGAAGAATACAGGAGAATTCTTTACCAACGAACTGAGAGGTGAGGGAGAGGAAAGCAATCACATTTTCAGAGCCAGGCAAATGATGCCATTCTTAAGGAATCCCCGGGAGCTGGTTTGCTGAGGAGGAGCGCTAGGGAGTCCTTCAGAGGACTCTTCAATGAGGAGAGCAATGCCTGTCTGAGCTTTTAGTTTTTTTACATGGGGAAGAAAACTGTATACACATGTGGTCCAAGTTTTATTTCTGTTAGCAAAGCCAGAGGGAAATAGAGAGATTGCCTCCCAACGGTGAGCTGGGATAAAGGAGTGCTGGGTTTATTTCCCTTTTTGGTTTTACATTTTTTCCCAAATGTTCTTTGATGAGTAGGTGTCATATCTAGAATTAAAGAAAATGAGTGTCTTAGTTGCGGTTTCATTGCTGTGAAGAGATACCATGTCCATGGCAAGTCTTGTAAAGGCAAACATTTAATTGGGGCTGGTTTACAGTTTCAGATGTTCAGTCCAGTATCATCATGGCGGGGAGCATGGCAGTGTGCAGGTAAACATGGTGCTGGAGGAGCCAAGAGCTTTACACCCTGATCTGCAGGCAGCCAGGAGGAATGTGTGTGTGTGTGTGTGTGTGTGTGTGTGTGTGTGTGTGTGTGAGTGTGTGTGTGTGTGTGTATCACAGTGGATGTAGATTGAGCATTTAAGACCTCAAAGCCTTGCCTCCACAGTGACACACTTCCGCCAATAAGACCACACCTCCTATTAGTGCCATTCCCTATGGCCAAGCATTTAAATGCAGGAATCTATGGGGGCCATACCTATTCAAACCACCACAATGGATATCATGTTTAACAAAAAAAAAAAAAATTAATGAGCATTTAGTGCCCTGGAGGAAAGACTAAAGACTGGGCAGAGGAGGCATAGCAAAGCCAGGCTAAAAGCATGTCCAAGATACGCAGATGAGGTGACCTTCCTTCCAAGGTCACCCTTCCCAGTCCTGATGTTC
The DNA here is from genome assembly GCF_907164565.1 of Psammomys obesus. Lineage (NCBI taxonomy): Eukaryota > Metazoa > Chordata > Mammalia > Rodentia > Muridae > Psammomys > Psammomys obesus. The sequence goes on along the minus strand of NW_026590905.1, from coordinate 1,311,283 downwards.
TGACATGCTAACCACAGAGCAGCTGTCCCTTCCTCCCACCTCCCACCTCAGGGAGCATGCTACATGTCCTGGGTCTGCTAGGGACAAGTAGGTAGAAAAAGGGACAAGAGCTTTGGGCTCGGTGGACCTAAGAAGCACCCCAAGCCCACCCTGACCCCACTGCCATGATCTACTGCCACCCCAACCAAGGGCAGCCCTGGACACCTTCACCGGCAGGACCTCACCTCAGATGTGCTATAATGTACATTGATCATATATCCTCCCCTGTTACTCTCTCCTGCCCCTTGGGACAGCCTAGGCAAAAGAACAGAGCTGCTGTGCTCCAGAACTTCCTAGCTGGCAGGGAGAGGTACCTGGCCCGGATGATTCCCACTCCAGAGATCTGGCGAACTCCCCTGAAAGCTTGAGTTCCTAGAGCTTCAAATTACAGTGAGCCCTGGGAATAGGAGTATGCAGAGGATCGCCCTATCAGAATCCTAAGTTTAAACTGTGCGTGTGCACACTCATGTACCGGGAGGTGGGAAGATAGCTCCTCCCAGTACCGCATCTGTCAGCCTCTGGAGGTCTCCTCTAGCCCCTCTTCCTCTAAATGAGAGAGCTAGGAAGATGCTGCCCCACTGTGCCCTTAGCAGTGCGTAAGCCTAGGACCACAGTTTCTTGGAAGACAGGAGCTGAAGAGACCAACAGAGAAGGCAGCAGGTTGGTAGGAGCAAGGAGGAGCTGCAAACATCTCTCTCAGAGAGCCTTCCAAGGTTCACAATAAAGGGTGGGTAGGATTAGGGTGCGTGAGGTGGAACTCACAAAGAATCAATAAAAAGTTGAAAGAAAAAAAAATTTATTTTCACGCCCACACCCTCCAAGCTTTGTCAGTTTAGGCTTTAGTCTGAGGTCTGCCACCTAGTGGCTACCATAAGCATAGCAGGCACATGCAGACTTACAGGTGGTTAAACCAGCGTTTAGGGGAAGGGAAACCTAGCCCTGCCCACTAGGTGTCTCACCTCTGAGAGACACGTTTGGTGAGGAGTTCCCAGGCCTCCTGGTGTGCATATTTGCCTGTGCCTACCTCTCACTGTCAAAGAACCCTGTGCAGCCGTGCTCCAGATCTCTCAGCTCCCGCTTCATGGAGATGGAAGCGACCAGCCTTCCTCCAGCGGACAGAACCTTAGCTCTGTGATAAGACAGCATGCCCCCACTGTACCAACAAACCCTCCTCTCTGGGTTCTCACTGGCCACACACACTCTCGACCCGACTTTCGTTAGCACCATCACGAACTGGCAGCTGCCCTATCAAGACAGGAGCTCTGTGTTCAGTGAGGGCTGCTATCAGTGGGGACAGCTCCACAGGACGGAGCTGGTGAGGAGGCAAAATGTGACCCTTAAAGGAGAGGTACCACGTGGGAACTTCCTGACTGGAGAGAGATGACATACACGAGCCCAGTCAAAAACACTCAGAGATCGCCAACGCCTTCAAGAGATCCCTGGCATCTGAGAGCCACGGGGGTAAAAGAGTGGTGCAGGGCATAACAGTAGCACTAAGAAACGGGCCAGGAAGCGGACAATCAGGTGAGCAGCCCGTAACTGAGCTATGTAGCAAGTCGCTGAAGCCTAGAGTTTGACACGAAGGCAGCCAGCCCTGCCCAGCGTGTCCTTTGAGAAGACCACAGTGGTACTGAGACGAAGTTTATGAAGCCTGCAGATGACTTCGGAAAGGGCGGCAGGAACGCCCAACATGGGTTATCGACTAGTGACCATTCAGTAAACGCTGTCCACACTGAGGACACCATTCTCTGTCAGTTCCAAGGACAACTATGAGGCAGAAAGAATTGCTTTGCTGCCCTTCTCTGGAAATTTCCCTTCATTCCTCACTGTTCACTGTACAGACCCACTCTCCAAAAATGTTTGCCTTCGCCTGTCCTGGGGTGCTCTGCTCCACTGGCAGACATAGCTCGGCACAGCTGAGTTTTATCACATTTTGGTTAGGAAGAAAGTAATCTTATCAGCTAACTCACACTAACACGTGAATGACTCTTCCTGTGGGGATCTCGCCATGCTGGAAGCTCTTAATAAAGTCTTGCTCGCTAACCAGAATGAGCATGTGCCCATCGTATTTCAGTGAGACTGGCGAGGTGACAAATTGTGAGTGTAGGAAGTGTTTTTTTGAGAAAGATGGGCTTTCTTGGATCTTACGAACATGTGTAACTTGATAAAGCACTCACTGGATATGCATGAGGCCCCATGAAATCTCTCGTGTCCAAAACTGAAGCTCATTCCAGATGGGACCTTTACCTGGGATCTAGTTTTTAAAATGATTGTCTGTGTCTCTTAGGCCATCCACGGACCAGTAGCCTGAGCATCCTTCACAGCTGACAGGCTGTTCCCTAATGCCGGCAGAGCAGAGTACCTGTCTGAAAGATGTAGCTGCTAGAGTTCAAAGGATAACTCGTCATCTCCCAGACAACGGTGCTTCACTTTCCCCCAGAGGCCTAAATATTTGCCACCACCAGTGTGCTGGCCAGAGAGCTAGGAACCAGGAAGGAAGGGTTCTGGCTCTGCCCTCGGCTCTTACAGAAAGCTGCCACTGTAGCTGCGCTCTGCTGCTGACTACTGGTGAAATCAGTTAATACCCTAACTTGAAGGAGTGGCATGCTCCAGGCAAACAGTTCAGGTGAGTTTTTAAACTAAAGAAAAAAAGACTTAGTCTGGACTACCTAGTAAGTTCCGGACCAGCCTGGGCTACAAAGTAAAGCCTGTCTCAAAAATGCAAAACAATCAAGAAAAGACTTGGGAAGCCCTGTACCATCACCCATGAACTTACTGTAACAGTGGTCACTATGATGCCACGTGCAGAGCCCCTCAAATGCCTATGGCCTTCTGTCATCTCTAACCTCCCCTCCAAAGCCTTCTGACCCAACCGGATGGGTTAGGAGAGATCTGAGGTGACATGCCACTTACTTGACGACGTGTGGGGACCCAGGACTGGAAGCACCAAATCCCCACCACCGTGATCCTGGCCACTTGTAAAATCATCCCACCCACCTCTGCAAGAAGACCTTGGGAGCAGCTACAAGAGCAGACCATCTGCTGTCTGCGGGTGGAGCAGAACACTGAGCATGCCCGGCCTGGGACACAGGGGCGAAAGAGATGGCCTCCGCCTTGCCTCCAACGTCTTCAAACGAGGTCATCTAGCCTTAGAGGGAACATGGGTGTTCCTTAAAGGAGGAAACGTGGTTTTTAGTTGAGGATAACGGCCATGCAAAGCGAGGTCGGTGCCAGAGCCGACTTGTGATCATGAGAATGCAGAAACCGACTATAATGTCCCGCCTGTCATATGCAAGACTGGGTGGATTCTATACTTTCCTTTCTGTTTGTTTGTTTTGGAGGAATTTCATGGTTGTTTGTTTGTTTGTTTTGGCATGCTGGCCATGAACCCATGGCCTTGCGCTGACTCACATACTGTGGTGGTTTGAATGGGGGAAGCTCATAGGTTCATTGTTTTAATACCTAGTCCTCTGTCGGCTGAGCTATTTGAAAGAATAAGAGGTGTGGCCGTGAAGTGTGTGTGTGCCCTTGGAGGTGGGCTTCAAGCCCACGCCATTCTTAGCTATCTCTTTCTCTCTGCCTCCTGTTTGCAGACAAGGGTGTGAGCCCTCAGGCACTGCTCCAGCACATGCCTGCTGCTGCCACGGTCCCCATGGCAGTCATGGGCTCTAACTCTGGAACTGGAGCCCCGAATAAAGTCTTCTGTGGGTTGTCATGGTCACAGAGTCTCATCACAGCAAAAGAACAGTAACTAAGACACACTCCGACTCCTATCACTGCTTTTGGTTTCTTGTTTTTGGTTTCTTGTTTGGTTTTTGTTGTTGTTGTTGTTTTCAGACAATCCATCCTCACTATATCTAAAAGCATTGGTCTACAACAGACTGGAAATGTAAGGAAACAGATCTTACGCCATCCCGCCAGTGGCCAGGATGAAGAGCTGACTCACACGGTTTCTGAAACTGAGCCTCGGTTATTTACAAACACGACACCCGCAGCATCTATCACAACGCTCTGGAACTTCCCAGCTTCTTGGAGACAAGATCTGTCACTCGGGCTGGCTTTCAACTCTCCATGCACCTGAGGATAACTTACTGCCTCTGCCTACAGGCATGTACCAACACCACCCATTTCATGCTGGGGGTTGAACCCATGGCCTCACGCTCCTAGCAGGCAGAGTACATTTCAGAGGGGGCCTCTGGGATTCACACACAGACTGAATGACTGCACACAAGTGTGCGGCCAGAGGGAGGCGGAGATGCTGGCTCACCCCTGTACCCCATTCCTCTTCGGGTCTCTCTGTGCTCTCAGCAGATCAGCATTCATCAGAAAGTGACTTGCTCCCCGCACCCCCCCCCCCCCCGCAAGTCTTCAGAATGCAGGATCCCTGGGCTCTCCATACCCCCTTGGTGTCATGCCATAGCCCTCGCTTGTCACAGAGAACAGAAAAAGAGACCCGGGTATGAGCTCTGCACCAGCAGAAGCACCCAGGCATGATGTTCCCAGCTCCCTTTGCTTTGTGCCTCGGCCAGGAACACGTGTCGGGCGCTGCAGCCAGCACACTGAGCACACTTCATAAATTACACGGATTTCTCTGCTCTGCTGAATCCGGCCCCAGCTATCTGCACATCAGTCAGCCTCGTAATGAAGCAGTTGTGAAAATAATCCAACCTCTGTGGACAGAAGCATTTGTAAGGGACCTCAGTCACACATGTTTCGGAGAATGCATACCACGGGCTCCTGGATGAGAAAGAAGTGCCTGCCAAAATGTCTGCATCCTAGATATGAGGTCACACTCCCCAGCCAGGATTGAGGGTCTAATGCAAGAGTTGTGGCTCTTAATATTTGATACTACCTAGATGCTTTTCTACACACACTTCACTTAAAGAAGCTTCGACCCAGTTGGACCCGGTGGCGTGTGCCTGTAGTTCTAGCTACTCACAAGGCTGAGGCCAGAGAAGGATTGCTTAAGCAATCCGGGAGTTCAAGACCAGCCTGGGCAACAAAATGAGGCATCATCTCAAAAAGTTGTTTTGTTTTTTTTTTTAATTTTTAACATAAAAATAAATTAAGCAGTTTCGAAGGCTGGCATGACCCTGAAGAAGTCCCTATTTCTTCCTCTCTGTGGTTCCACAGACACCCCTGAAAGGAAACATAGGGGAAGGTTCCTCTTCACCCATGCACTAGCTCACCATGCCTGGGGGACAGAGGCAGCCGGACACGCAGCCTGGGCTCATGCACTCCAGGTCGTAGTTCTGACATGTCTTAGCACACTCCAGCCCTTGAGCCCGTGGGTTGTCAGCAGGACACAGGAACTTGACCATGGGTGGCCGACAGGACAGGCTCCTTTTGCCTTGAGGAAGGGAGAGAGGTGGTGAGCAAAGCCATGGCAGATCATCTTTCTACACCATCTCGTAGCCCCCAGGAGCCATCATCTAAGACCTGACTCTGCGCAGACTACAGTGAGCCCCAGCCTTGACCAGGGTCTCCATGTGAGGCCAGGACAGCGGCTGCATCTATCCTGATGCTTCAGGCCAACCTGGCTGCAGCTCTGCCAACCCCAGCAGATGTCGCCTGACGGCCTCCATCCCTCATCCCTCTTGACTCCGCTCTCCCAGTTTGCACTGAACCAAGGTGCACTGTGGAAGTTTCCAGGCTCAGGCTTGAGAAGACCTAGATGAAGACACTAAAATGGAGCTTGGCAGGACCTAATAGAAACGCTTATGAAATAGTTCCAGGTCCTGGAGGAAAAGGCGGTCAGCCGCCAGGACTCTAAGCGGCTTCCGCTCCAAGGTCAGCCTCTCTGAAAAGACGGTGGCATCACGGCGCGCCTTCACCGACACGCCTCACCCTCCCTCTGCGCTTTTCCGCTGTACCTTTCACGTATTTATTCGCCTCCGATCTGGACATGAAAATCTCGTCGCCCTCCCCCTTCTGTGTCTTGTCTTCAAACGGTACAGCAACTGTTCAGACCCTCAGACTGAAAGCAACTGGCTCAAACTCCCTTAGTGACCTCCTACACACACACACACACACACACACACACACACACAACAAGAAAACTATGCACTTCCTGAAGGCAGGGCTTCTATCTACTTGGTTCACTGAAGGATCACACTTCCTGTCAACCAAAGAACAGCAGCAGCTGACTGGATAATGATGGAAGCAGAGAGTTGAGACATCTTTTATTTTGTTATTTTTTTTAAATGCCCGGCCAGGCATACATAATACCATTTCTCTCACTCTGGGCAAGGGAGGGAGAATCCTCAACCTTACTTTTATATATGAAAGTTTGGGTTAGAAAGCTAAACTTCAACGGAGAAAACGGCTCGGCTCTTCTTAACAGTCGAGGAAGAAACCCAGGAGTTTCTTTCCAGTGACTAGACAAGAAGGTTCTGAGTTGGGATGGGGGCAGGGATGTGAGCTGGGGTGAGGGTTCGTGAAAGGTGGGTCCTTGAGGCAGAGTACGACGGAAGGCGGCAGAAGCGCACAAAGAAGCCGGGTGACGTGGAGGCCACAGTCCAGCGTCACCCAGTCGCCCTCGTGCTCCTGGTCTTGGCCCACCTCTGCGCTGAAAGGGGCTCCAAAACAGTCATAGAGGGACCCAGGCCCCCAATCCAGGGCAAGTTGGAAAGCAAAGGGCCTGAGGGAGGAATCTCAGTTCGAGAGACAGAGGAAGAGGGGGTCCCAGTGGAGGCTGATGAGGAGCCATTTATGTCCTGCCAAGCATGAAACTCCATTCCAGGCTAGCATGGTCCTTCCGGAAGCAAAGCCTCTGTGATCTAGCATGGGAGTCCAGCCCACCCCCATGTGCCACGCCCACCCCGCCCACCGGCCATGCCCTCTCCCTTCTGTACCACACAGTGAGATGGCGCTCCAGCTGTTAGAACGTTCAAATAGGGAGGAACTGACCCAAGCCCCTATTCTTTCAGATTCATCTAACAAGATTCCAGGGTTTCCTCAGCAGCATGTCCACAGGAAACAACAGCCACTGGAGAGGGGCAGGTGCCATTCCTAGCGAGCCCCTCAGCCAACCCCAGCTGCTCACTGCACTCAGACTATCACAGGCGAACAGATCGTGCTGGTTCAGATAATTCAGTGTTCTTCCACACAGCAAAGCGCTTCTTGCCTCACTCACTCACGTGAGTCTGCATGAGCAAAAATATGTCTGAAAGTCACTCACACAAACTAGGAAGTCAAAGAGAGGCTGGGCAGAGCCAGACCCCTGCTTGAACACCTGCGCACATCAGACAATGCAGCCAGCTCTCTCCTCCCACTCACGGAAAAAGAGTCTAGACAGCAGAGAAAAGAAAGCCTTTCAAGGCGACAGTACTCACTGCGGTGAGACAGGGGGCTGCTGAGGACAACGTCTGGCAACAGGCTCCCTGGGGTACAGTGCATGAAGCCATCTTCACAGTAACTGTGGAGAAAACACCCCAGCTTTTGCTCGAGTTTTCTACATCCATTGTCCCTTTCCCCACCACCCACCCACCCTGCTCGCTCTGCTTTTTCCAGCATGGCTTCAGGTCCGTACCTCTGAATCCGAAGTTTGGCTTGCTAAAGTCACCAGTGACCATCAGGCCACCAACTCCCACGGGTCCCTTCAAGCCCTTTTCCTGCGTGATACCCCTTTCAACATCGCCAATACTGATGGCTACTCCATTCTCTTAGAGAATTAAAACAGTCTCCACTGGATTTCCCCACTTCCACCTCAGCCTCAACTATAGCTCGCACCTCCCCTTTCCCCAGACATCCCAAGCTTTTTCTTCCCTACTATGCTGCCATTCACACCCTCATTACAGAACTGATACCATGCACTTCTGGCAAGCCCCCTTTATGCCTCAGACCTGTATATGCAAACTTCTCCTTTATAGTTCCCTTTAATGTCTCAAAGTCACTGCAAACACAGCATGTCTGCACCAGACCCCAGGCCTCTTCCAGGCCTGATCTGTGGACTGGTATCGCCATCCATTGAATCTGGCTCACTCTCAGAACCTAGGGTTCGCCCCAACACTGTCCTCCCCCTCGACATCAGATCCATCACAATCCAGGACTTTGCCTCTGGCATTTTGCTTTCATTCCTGTGTGTCTGTTACTTGGACTTCTTGATCGTGCCCCACCCTTGCCTGAAATCCCTCGGGGGCATCCCTTCCACAGGCTTTCCAGTAAAGAACAACCCCCACGTGATCTGATCCCTGCCTTCCTCCCCTCTTCTCCAGCCTAATGGCCATCTGTGAATCTTATGGTCCATTGCTCTCTTTAAACCCAAAGGCTCTTACACACCATTTCCCCAAAACTGAGGTCACTCCCACCCAACACAAGTAAGTGCATACACAAACACATATACACACGTGAGCATACACACACAGAGACATGAGCACACACACAAACACATACATGTGAGCACATGCGAAGTAATCTTTTTAAGTTTCTACACAGCAAAGAGTTAACAGAGTGATCCCTGCAGAGTGGGAGATAAGCTTTACCAGATACACATCTGACAGGATATATAAAGAACCCCAAAACACTAAACAGTAACTGAACAAACAATCCAAGTAACAAATGGGCAAAGAACATGCAAACAGATCTCAAAAGAGACACAAACATCCAATAAATACATGAAAAACGTTCCGCCTCTTTAGCCACAAGGGAAATGTGAGTTTAAACTACACTGAGAGTCCACCTCACCCCAGTCAGCATGGTAATGCTGGTGAAGCCAGGCAGGTGCCTCATCCCCGTACTCCTGGCACTTGAGAAGCTGAGGCAGGAGGACTGCCATGAACTAGAGGCATTTGGGAGCTACAGACTGAGCTACAAGCCAGCCTGAACTACAAAGTGAGACCCCGTCCCAAAAAGGCCAAAAAGAAAAACAGATGTAGTGAAGATGTGGAGAAAAAAAGAGAGATTACACACTCTCTGACCATTGTGTATTTTACAGTGGTACCAACCCTGCACTAAATCTCTGAAGGATCCAGAGCCAGCATTCCACAGAGATATCTACACAGTGCTTCTCCTAACAGTCAGGTTACGGCATCAGCCTGAGTGTGTCAGTGGATGGACAGGGAAAGAAAATGTAGGGCACATTCATGATGAAGCATATTCAGCCATGACAAAGAATAAATTCATATCTTTTGTGGGGAACTGTGTGTGAAGTGAAGTTATCTTGGGCTCAGAGACACAAGCGGACTGTTTGCTCTCGTGTGTGGAATCTGTAAAGAGGACATGGGAGCAGAAAGGGGACTGTTAGGGAAGAATAGGATTTGATGGGGGGGGGAGAAAGAGAAGTAAAAAGGAGATGTGCATCTTCAAAGTCCAGCATGTGCACACGTGAAAATGTCCCAGCCAGCCTTGGGACTTAGCACAATTAATACACACTAATAAGACACCCTGAGGAACTACAAAACATTGCTTAGGACAAACATTACTGAAGACCTAGTAGCCAACCTCTGCATGTGGATTAGAAGGCACTATCGTAGGGTGACAAGGCTCTAGGCATAGCCTACGGATTAAAAGCATCCCAACCAAACCCCAAGGGCAGTTTCCGAAGAAACAGACACTACAACCAGAATTTACATGGCACTTCAAAGCACCCTGAACAGCAAAACAGTCTTGACAAAAAAAAAAAAAGTTGGAGGAGCCACAGTTTCTGGTTCCAAACCTATTGTGAAGCTATAGTAATTACAACAGTATGGACTGGCAGACAGACAGGTATACAGAGCAGCTAAATAAACAGCTCAGAAGTCAACCGTCGCCTAGACGGTCAATTGAATTTCTACACCAATGCCAAGACATGGAAAGGAATCTATGCAGTGCCGGGAAACTGGAGTTCCATCTGGGAAAGAATGAAGCTGGGCTCCAACCTCACACCACACACAAAACGTGAGCGCCAAATGGATCAAAGATCTAAACATTAATAAAGTCTTAGATGGGATCATCAGGGTAAATATTCATGGCTTGGAACTTGGCACTGATTTCATTGCTATAACATAGGACCATAAGGAATAAATTAAAAGAATAGATAAATTGATTATATCAAAGTTGAAACATTTCCTGCATCAAAAGGCACTAACAACAGAATGGGGGAAAACAGCACAGAATATACAAAGATCTTTAATAACAAAATAAACAAAATACCAAATTCAAAAATGGCTGCAAGATTCAAGTGGACATGTTTTTAAAAATCTAGAAGTAGCCAGTGGGTGCATGAAAAGATATTCAAGATCATCAGTCATTAAAGATTTGCAAATCAAAAGCACAATGAGATACCACATCATACCTAAAAAGAGAACTGTTAGAAAGGGGGATCTGGGGAGATGTCTCCGTGGGCAAAGCACCCTGTAATATAAGCGTAAGGACCTGGATTTGAAGCCCCAGAACCCACATAAAGCCAGACACAGTTAGCACACCTGTAATCCCTATACACCCATGGAGAGATGGGGAGCGGGAAGAAGACGGGAGCTTCCCCAAATGCTAACGGGGCAGCTGGTTTGTCATATGTTAGAAACCACAAGAGGCTATCCTCTAACCTTTACGTATGTTCTGTAACACAGACGTACCTATACTCACACACACACACACACACCACATACAAAGAGAGAAGAGGAGGAGAAGGAGGAAGAGGAGGAAGAGAAGGACAGGAGAAGGAAAATAAGAGGTGATGGGGAAGTTGTAGCAAAATGATTACACTGGTCCATTGCTGGTGGGAATTTCAATGCCGCAGTCTCAGCAAAATAATAGTTTGGTAGTTCTTTAAAAAGCTAAACAGAATTACTATATGAGCCAGCAGCTGCAATCAGGAATACATATCACCCCCAAATCTGAAGCACACACTCAGATGCTTAAACACCAATGTTCATGGCAGCATTATTCACAACAGCAAAGAGGCACAAGCAGCCAAGTGTCCACCAACAGATGAAAGGATAAGCAAAGGGCAGCACGTATATACAGTCATTAAGGAACGAGCTTTAGAATACATGCAGCAACAAGAGTGATCCTTGAAAACATTAACATAGGTGAAATAAGCCAAAAAATTTAAAAAAAAAAAAAAAAAGCCAGACACAAAGGATGGGTGTTAGGGGCCTCCACACTCACATGGGATATCTAGACCAGTCACGTTCATAACTAGTCAAGTGGCTATTACTAGGCTGAGGCGCAATGAGGAGTCCCTATTTAATGGACAGTTTCAGCGACATGAAAGTTCTAGAGATAGGTGAGGACAAGTTGGTCACACAATTTGTAAATGTACTCAATGCTGCTGTTATACCTGAGGGAATCAAATGGCAATTTTCAGGGTTCTTTTTTTTTCCCTATTGGTCTGTATGTGCATGCAAATTTTGCATGTATGTAAACACACATGTGTGGCTGCATGTGCACATGTGAGTGCATGTGTGGAGGCCCGAGGGTGAAGTCGGGATCATTCTTGATTGCTTTCCTTATTCACTGAGACGGCCTTTCTCCGTCTAGAGCTCTCCAGCCTGGCTGGTTTTTCTAGCTAATCGCATCCAGATATCCCCTGTCTCTGACTTCTGAGCTGTAATTATAGATCATGTCTATTCAGAATTTACACGGATTCTGGTGATCCCAACCCCAGTCCTTAGACTCGCACAGCAAGCACGTCAATTGCTGAACCGTCTACCCAGTCCATCATTTTACATCTTTCTTATCACAATAAAAAAAAAAATGGCAATGGAAGAAGCAAGCCCTACTTTCCCAATAGTGTTGTTTTACGACCACGGAGGGAAACTCTTGAAAAGCATTGCCAAGCAAACCTTTGACAGGGCTAAGACCAAAAAGATCCAGCCAACAGCGGGTGTTGTGCCTTCTGTGCACCTGGGATCTACATCCACACAATCAAGCAATTATGGATGGAAGATATCCAAAAGAAAAGGAATTGTGTCAGCGCTGAACATGGCAGCCCTTGTTCCCTGGACTGCCTAAGCAGAGCCTTGGGACAAGAAAATTCACAGACTTTGTCACTGTAGGTGCCGAGCGCCATCTAGAGATGACTTATGTTCACAGGAGGATGTATGCAGACCTTAAAACAGGTGTGGTGCTCTTTCAGATGAAAGATTCAGGCATCCATGGTTTTTGGTACGGCCACGAAGGAACTGTTCTTCCTTCCACTTAGGTGACATTGTACTTCCTGGTTCTGCCCTTTCCATCCTTGCCCTGTCTTCCAGGATCCTCTCCTCCTCCCTCCGACTGGTCCCCACACTCTGGATTCAGTCCTCTCCTGTGCTCTGGGCCAGGCTTCCTAGTGACTTCCATTAACCTCGGAGCTACAGGAGTTCTCAAATTCCAACCCCCAAAAGTTAAGCTATTAGGTTCATCCATTCATCCAGACATCTTCTTGGAACCTCTGCACTTCCAAGGAGCCCTCTTCCCATGTGGCATCACCACCCTGGAGGCGGCCAGGGTCAGAGTCCTGAGCACCTGCAGTGCCTCCTCCTGCCCTCCAACATCTGCTGGTAAAGTCACATCTCCAGAGCCTCTAGCTTCAGGCCCTGCTCTCCAATCCCCGGTGGCTTGGTCCAGTCTTCAGGTCAGTGTTGTCAGCATTTCTACCACACCCTCCAGAACCCACTCCCTGGAGCTACACTTTCTCTTCTTCACTTCCTGTTCAAAACTCCTCCACGGGCCTTGTGCCTACTGCAGAAGAATCAGTCCTCCTGTGCAGTGTACCAGTTCCTGACCCTAACTCCATCCTCCCTGCAGAAGAGCTGGAGGAAGATCTAACAGACACATCATCTGTAGACAGGAATGGGTTAGCCTCAAAGGACTGGATGTTATTGGGAGAAAGAGTGGTTAAAAGGTGAAGCCACTTCATGTACCACCGCCTATGTCTCACACATGCTCATGAGACCCTCTCCAGAGGCAGCACCTTTCAAGAGCCTGGACCTTTCATTCAGCCTCCAGAACCAGAATCCAAAAGATACGTCTTACTCTATAAAAGATCAAATCTCCAGTATCCGGTTAGCAACTCAAAACACACTAACAGAAGGTGAGGCTGCTATGCCATAATTTTCTTACTCAAGTGCCTGTATACATTAGAAAGAATCTGAGAAGAGGGGACAGTGGGCGCCTCCATTTTCCATTCTAGAAAAGAGAAAGGTGGGCCTAGCACAGGAGAGTGGGCAGCAAAGCTCAAGCATTCCCACTGTTGGCGCAGAGATGTCACTGCTTACATCGCATAGACACGGAAGGCCTGAGAGGACTCCCAGCTCTGCTTCCGCCTTGGTATGCGAGTCTGGAAAAGCCAGTTCCCTCTGAGGCCTCAGTTTACCCATCCTTAAAAAAGGGGGTTTGAAGAACCATTTTCCTGTCCAGGTCTGCCCTCCCAGGCATTCAGGCTCACAGCCTGGCCGTCTGTCCGAGCTTACCACATGGTATGACGGTCTGAGAAGATGTCTGCAGGCTGGAAGAGCTCACCATCGTAGTAACAGGGGCACTGGGCCTTGGGCACGCAGTCCCCTCGTTCATCCTGGTAGAGCCCTGGGGGGCAGAAGCAACCCTCAAGACAGACTTCGCTGCACTCTTCATCCGGGTAGGAGAGGGAGCGGCAGGTCAGATTGCAGGCATTGCCACACTGCAGGAACACCTGGCCCCGGGGGCAGTCCAGAGCTGGAGACAGGAGACAGAGGGAGGCCATCAGCTACGGAGTCACACCTCGCGGCTGGGACCACCGCCACATCCAAACGGCCTCAACCAGCCCTTCCCACTCTGAGCAAAAGTGTATCTTCAGGCATGAAAATATACATGGAAAGAAATCAGGGATGCACACATTTTTCTCTCTTTCCTAGTATGAAGGAGGCTTTCCTTGCCTCTGAGTTCTCCGAGTCCAGAACACTGAAGCCCTGGTGTATTTAAACATCTAGAAGAACTGGGAGTGATGGGCAGGAGCATCTCCATGGTGATAAGGACAATGATGGCTACCTCCGAGCACCTGTTGCTCCGCTCCTCAAGAGTTAGCTCCTGCCACCTCCCTTCCTCTGCTCTTACCCGTAGAAGCCAACACTTGAGCTAAATGGCTTAAGGATCTGGCTTCTCTGGGATCAGAACTGAGATCTGAGCCCAGCTCTCTATCTCCCTAAAGCTCATGTTCTTACCCATCACACTTCAAGAAGGGAACGGTCCCTTTCAGGATGTACACATTACAAGCCTACCCCCAGCAAAATGAGCAGCCTCCATCAGCTCACAGCCCTCACCCCAACCACACACACACACACACACACACACACACACACACACACACACACACACATACACATACACACACACTGGGGCTTTCAAACAGAAATGAGAAATAATGTACGGCTATGTGGAACAAGAGCATGGGCTCTGGATCCCGTGTCCCCAGGTTCAAATCCCAGCTCCACCACTAGCTAGCATGGAACTCTGAGCACCATCCTCAGCGGAATGACCCTCAGGGTCTTTTTGGAGGTTAGGTGAGCCAACAGGTCACAGGTGTTCGCTGCCATTGTCACCCAGTTTAGCAGGCTCAAGCTGGGAGAGGTATTCCAGAGAAAGATCTCAGCCTCAGAGGGCCTAACCCTCCCTTCCTGAACTGTGGCCAACGTGTTTCTCAGACAACCTGTTGTCTAATAAACACACTGTGATGATGAAAGTCTTTAGTGGAAGGGTAAGAAGAACAGGGAGGTGAGGGGAGCTCCTTACTCTTGCCCATGGGCTGCTGCTCGGGAAATGAGAGCTGGGCTCTGGGCTCAGTCTCCCCAAGAGCAACTGAGCCTTCTTTCCTGGTGATACTCCCTTTCTCTAGCAGATTCTCCACAGACAGAACATTCCATAGAAGCCATAAGAGTCACCCCTGGCTATGAACTTCTGAAGAGACCCTCTCCACTTCAGGTTTGCATCTGAAGCCAGCAGCAGATCCCCTAATCACATGAGACACTGACTTGCTTTCCTCTGGAGGAGAGGAGAGGCTGGGACCCTGGATGAATGTATGGAGTGAAGGCAGGGTGACTCTGGGCAAGCTAGCCCACAAAGGCAGCAGCTCCTTTCAATCCACCCCATGTGCAAAGGCAAGGGTACTTTCCATCCAATAAAGAGCCACTGGAGTCAGGAGCACCCCTCTCCTCCGGCAGAGTGTCTTTGGAACTGGCACTGAGTTTCTCCTCGAGCCTTCTTCCCAGAAAGAAACCAGGCACACCTCAGTTTGGCTGAGAAGTATGTATGTGCCAGGGCCAGGCAAGGCTCAGGAATGTAGATGAAAAGACTTGGTCCTTGCCTTCTGGGAGCCTAGGGTCCTATCTTCCCAAAGGAAGCAGCCATTTTACAAGGACAAAATTGTGTATGCTGTTCCTGAGTCTCTTTTGGACATTACACAGAGCAGTGGCATGGCATATTCTTGTCCCTTGATTGCCCCCAATAACATGCTTCTGAGTGGAGGCAATGGTTTGGGAGCTCTTTCCATCTCTAGAGAAAGAAGAAAGAGGTCCAGGAGACAGTAAGCCTGGGCTCCCCTCTAAGAGGAAAAAGGTAGAGGCCAGAACACAGGGATCTGGTCCACTCTCCTTGGCCTCAGAGAAAGAAGCCAAGGCCACCAGTCACATAACGCACAGAGACAACTTCCTCTTGTCCTTGAACCCCTCCTTTCTGCCAGCCAGCACTTGCAGCTATGTCAGAAAGGCTCAGGGGTCAGAACTTCTTAACTGAATCACTCCTGTTACTACAGGGCCAGGTCAGCTCACTGACCATGTTCTCTTCTGTGGAGATAAGGAACAACTGCTCCTAAGAGAGGAAGGAATGTTGCCAAGGGCTCTTGACCTTCAGGGAGAATGTCCCCCGTTAGCACAGCCTTCTGATACCATCGCATGGCATACAGCTAGTGCAGAATTCCTAACACTGGTGGGTAACAATGGCATATTCATAAACAGCACACCACTGACTAGTTGGGTCCCCAGGTGCTAGAAAGCAGACACTAAGAAGGAAACATGTTCATAGTCACTAAGTGAAGGGCATGGGGTCACAGAGCTGCTAAACCACAGGTGAACTTTCAGAAACCATTGCGGGATAGAGGGAAGAGATGGGCACAGGGTGTCCCCTTCACGCCATCTTTCACCATCCATCCCTTTTTGGAGGAGACTGCTTAGACTCCAAGCACAAGCTGTTGAGACACCAAGGCTGACACATGTACGCCTCTTCAAATGCATAATGTTATTCCCCCACACACACTTTTCCTAACTACTATATGTTTCCCTGCTTCTACTGGGAAGGCCATTGCAATCTCTGAACCCGCCTACCTCACCCTAAAAGTCAGGTTCCGCCTTCCTTGCTCTCCCAGACCATCTGCCTCACACTCCTCCTCTGCTACTGCCACAAAAGCACCTTTATAAAACTTCGGTCAAGAACACCTCCCCAGAGCGGCCTTCTCTGTTGTCCCTACCCTTCATCCTTTCACTCAGTGTGATCGGTGGGCACCTCCGAGGGAGGTCTCAAAAGGAGGCTATTCCATCTCCTAATTGTTCGAGTCTGGTCACTAACCAACTGTCCCCAGAAGGGAAAACAACAAAGCAGCTAGCAGGGTCTGACTGCCCAGGGACCACAGTCCAGGAACAGAGGCCAGCTCTGATGGCAGGAACCTACCACAGCAGAGAACAGATGCAAAGCCAACTAGAACAATGGCATTATTCAACGTTACATAACTTTATACGGTGCCAAAAACGTGGGCCAGGTCCCACGGATGTGTTTCCTGAAATTATCAACAAAGGATTCCTGCGTTCCAAACTCGCTCCACGGCTTGCCCATACAAGGAATAAACACTAGGTGGCAGCAGTTACAGGTAATCTCAGCTAGACCCAGGCTCACTGCAAGGTTCCACCGATTCTGATAACAGGTTCCAACTTACTTTTACGGTAGGAACCCACCCCACCACAGGCCAGTAGCAGAAGGCAGGAGAAATGGCTGCAAACGAGCCACAGGCCCAGGTTTGTCGCTGGGGCCTGTTACCAAATGAAATAATTCAAAGGAAGTACCTTAGGAAAGGGCAGGTGGACCCAGCCCCGCAAGGTGTCAAGAGTTTGGGTCTGTTGTCTGGAGGAGGTTAAGTGGTTATGGGGCTCTCACCGCAGAAGTCTGGCTCCCGCCACGCGATGTGCACGCCTTTTCCGGCACACGCGGCAGCGTAGTTGGCCACTGCGCTACACAGGCATTCCCGGCCGTCGGAACAGGAGCAAACATCATAGCGGCAGTTCTGCAGGTAGGGCAGAGGGCTGACTGTGCGGTGGCAGGCCTCGAACTTGGAAGAAGTCAGGAGCGCGCATGCCTCCTCCGCAAACCCGGCTGAGAGAGACAGAGAGAGAAGAGACAGGGCAGAATAAGAGAGGACCCTGCCATGGGCCTGGGGCCAGCCACAGGGGAATCTCACACCCATACCCCCACCCCCACTTCTCCACCCCACCTCCATCCCCACCCAGGAGCAGAACCCAGCTCTCTTTTCTGTCAACAGTTGTTGCAAAAACAAATCTATCTGGCTTTGCCTTCTGTAGCCAATTTACTGCCCTGTGTTTGACTCAGTTTACAAGTAAAACTGCGTTTCCCAAACCCCCACTGACTGTAGGCAGAGTGGGAGAAGCTAATGAGGGCAGAGCTGGTTGCAGCCCTGTGTCTGCACCGGGCCCCTGCAGCGCATCTTTTGCACAATAATTCAACTCTGACCTCCCGCCCCACTGCTGGTCTAGACTGGGACCTTTCCCAGGCCAGAAACGACACAATATTCTTCTCTCTCTCTCTCTCTCTCTCTCTCTCTCATTTCCTCCATGGAGGGTGTTCAATAAACAAACTTTGGAAAGGAAATGAGCCAGATGTAGGTATCAGGTGCCAACGGTCAAAATCTGGATCAATTGCTCTGTCTCCCTCTCCCCCAGAGTATGCTGTCCCCCCTGAATGCCTGGAACATGGGAGACCCCAGGGCTCAAATACTCAAGCGTGGGTTCAGGCTGCAGGGGTCACTGTGTTGTCTGTGCAGGTCCGGACAGTCCCCTTGAAGCTTCCAGGCGTTTCCAAAGTCCACCACCAGGGGCTCCACCAGGCCCGCCGGAGTGAGGAAGTCATCTCCCTTGTTGCCATTATAATTCCCACACAAGCCACAGGTCTTCCCAGAATAGATTGGGGACAACTGTAAGAAGAAGCCAGGCTGTAGAGCAGCTGTCTCCCAGTGCAGCGGTGGTTTCACTTAGCTAATGAGGTCATTAAAATAATATTAAAAAAAAAAACTCTCCAGGTAAAAAAATAAATATCGACGACAACTAAGCTCTGCAAACAAGAGGGAAACCGCAAACTATATAGTGCATGATACCAGCTCCGTCCTTGCTCTTCTGACATCAATCAGAGAAGAGTCAGCCAGGGGGGGTTTAAGATTTATTTAGTCACTTTAGTAGGCTCAGTAGAAGCCTGGAGAGGAAAAGGGACTTGCTTAAGGTCCCAGAGACAGTGGCAGGGCTGGGAAGAGCAAGCAGGTTGAATCTACCAGACCCATATGCTCCCAATATCCATGTCTATCAGCAGACACAGTCAAAGCAACGATGGGATGAAGTATAAACTGTTCACTGAACAGGTATTGGTCACAACTGGGCATGGCAGCCAAGCTGGGTGCAGCCCAAGGCCCCAGGAGCATGTGCCTGGCATCCAGAAGAGATACCTGTCTTCTAAACTCCTGCTGAGGACACAGGGGAGGAAGCGGGGCTCACACTCCAGCCCCATCACTCACTCTCATCAGACCTCAGGGCCGAGCCAGAGTACACATTCAGACCAAGCAATGGAGTGAAGGCAGCCCTTCTCCAGAACAGCTGGGACACTGCCGGATTCAACAGTGCAGAAGAGGTAGAAGACCCAAGGGTCCAACTCTAGCTCTGTGGGTAATTGATGAAACCAGGTGACACCCCTCCTACCCCTATATTCCAAAGCCTTGTGGGTTAGGCCTGGACCCCTGGAGTCATCTCTGGGAGCCCCTTCCAGTTCCCAGGTGTGACTTAGTGTAAGGAAGGTTCCGGAGCCACAGACTTGAATGTAAGTAAGAAAGGTGGGCAGGGTGGAGCGTCCTCGTCTGTTTTACAAATGCCAAGCGTCACATACACTAGGCACTGAGGTCTTGCCTGACTTCCCTGCTTAAAACCAAACCGCCCTGACCCCTCCTGCCCCACCCATACTTTATTTCTCTCCTCAGGCTCTATTATAACATGCGATAAAATAGCCTTGTTTGCTTTATTATCTGCCTCTCTCAGAATTTAAACTAAATGAGGCAAGCATTTTGCCTGCTCTGTCTCACTGTTGTACCTTCATCATCTAAAACAGGATGGTGTCTATCTCCTATTCAGGTTACTGTGACAAAATGCCATAGACTGGTAGGGTTATCAACAAGAGAAACTGCACCATCGGAAGGTTAGGAAAGCTAGGAACTCAAGGTCAAACACCAGCAGATGCAGTGACTGGCAGGGGCATCTTGCTACATGGCTCATGGCAGAGGGGCTGGCTGGCTCCCTGGAGCTCCTTTAGAAAGCCATTAATCACATTCATAAGGTTGTACCCTCCCTGCCCAGAGGCCCTGCCTCCCAGCACCTTTCCCTTGAGGGAGAGGGTTACAACACAGGAAGTTCGCTGGGACTCCCTAATATTTGACAAATTGAATGAATAGGTTGGATGAATAAAATAAATAAATAAATAAATGACCACGCAATGGGTTTTCTCCCGGTGCCAGATAAAACATGGCACAGACTGTCAAGGCCACGTGAGCAATGTGGCAACAAGTGACACGCCTTCATCCTGCCCCTCCCACTTCTCAGCATCTTTCTCTCCTTCCATTCTTAGATGCATCAGGTACCCTCAGACTCCCCAAAGTCCCCCTTGCCTCTCCCACCTGCCTTCCATTACTACTATCCCCCACTCGGAACGTGCCCCCCCCCCATGTCCTCTTGGCCTGTCTCAGGGGACAGCACGGTCACGGGCTGGAAGAGAGGGTGTTCCCAGGGACACAGCCCCTACAGTGTCTGAGCTCAGGACACTTTGAGAAGACACTATTTGAAACAGGCCTCTGCTCTGTGACAGTTCTGGCGCACTGGGAACAGTCCCGGGTCCTCTTCCATAGGACTCTGCTGAGGCTGAACTTGGCCTGCGTGGTAGCCATCTAAGCTTATTTACCTGAACTGGTTGACCATTTCCCCACTACCTGGGGTCAAGGCATGAACAGCACACACAAGTGCAAAGAGGATAAGGGCCCCTGAGCACCTTGCAGCCCAGTCTGCCTGCCTCCAGCCAGCTCCTCCCCAAGCCCCAGGAGTCATTTCAAATGTCCCCCATGTCTTCCTGCTCCTCATAAACGCACTTTTGTATAGTAAAACCAACAAACAGTAGGATACTCCCGTGAGCCTCGAGGTCACCTGACCTCGTCCCGAGGCTTTGTCGTATTTTCTTCTCTTCTTCCTAGCTAAACGGATCAATCCCCAAAGAGAACCCTACAGCCCATTTACACAGACGAGAGTCTAGCTTTCCTCTCTTGAGAGAGACAAAGAACACAACAACCTGAGGTAAAGGCAGGCAGCTGCCCAGGACAGGAAGTGCCAGGGTAGAAACCACACAGGGCCAACGCACCCACCCTGCACCATGGTGGATGCTGGGAAGGTAGAATGCCCCCGGAAGCACTTCCTGGAGCCCTGGTGAGCAGAACCAGAAGCCCAAAGTCTTTAACCAACTGACACTGACACCACCCCTGCCCCTCAAGTCACCTTGGTTCTAACAGAGTCCTCCCTTTATTATCTAACTAGAAATGGGCCTGCAAGAGGCTTTCCCGGCTCTTCCTGCTCCCTGCTCTATGCTTGCTGATAGGTTTTCCAAAAGAAAAACAGAGTTTGTTTGGACCTTTCATGGAGGCTCTAAAATGGTAGAATGAGCACAGCCACATGGAAATGAAGGAACAACATCTCGCAGGAGCTTGCAATACCCCCCACGGAGTTACACCAAGGACTTTGGAGAGCAGGGACCCCAAGGTGTAGGGCAAGCTCCCTAGGCAGCCTAGGTCTGACCGAGGATGCTGTTTCTCAAAATGTAGTCTCTTAGGACCCATGAGGAACTTTGGGATTGAATATTTTCAAAGTTGCCTGATTTGGTTCTTGTCTGTCCCTTCCCATTGTCTTCCAAGTACACACTGGAATTTTCCAAAGGCCCTGTGATGTGAACTATGTAGTGGATTGATTGCAGAAGGAGGTACGAGAACCCAGCTGTCTTCTATTAAGTGAATCGTTAAAGAGATTTGCAGCCCTGTGCAGCCACGGCGTTCCTCTTACTGCCTGGTGCTGTTTCCTGGTCCCCGACGAGCTTATTTTTCCAAAAGAAAGTACTTACAAATGTCTGATAGGTAACAAGGGTTAGTATTATGTTGTAAGTGAGTTAATACGTGTTTCAATGCCTCTGGTTTAAGTGTTTGGGATTTTTTTTGGGGGGGTTTTAGTGTTTGGGATTTTGATTTTTTGTTTGTTTGTTTGGGATCTTGCTATAGAACTCAGGTTAGCTGAATGTCACTATGTAGCCCAGGCTGGCCTCCTGTCTATGTCTCATCCTCCTCAGCGCTGGGACGGGCCACTTTGTTCCGCTTTGATTTGACCATTAACCTGGCAAGTACCGGTAGGCTATAATCTCCTAAAGATCTCAGGGACCCTCCTCGGTCATTTTTAAGAATATGACGGCACCCTGAGACCAGACAGTGAGTACCACGGTCTAATAGAAGGACCCTCGCTGTAGAATGAAGCCTCGCTCTGTTGTGACTGGGTCGGGGCTGCTGGTGGCTCTTGGTGTCTCCTGGCTTGTCTCTCTCATGAAATAGCACTCGTGAGAGCAATTCCTGGTCCACTCACCTGCCAGGGCCTCTGCAAGCCCAGCAGGAAACCCAGTGAAATGTCCGATCTGACTAGAAAAGCCACCCAGAGGACACGGGCCACACACGCACTGGCCTGGTGGCTCAGTAAGGAATGTGGGAAATACTCCACATTCTCCAGATGCCATATGGGAGGGCACTGGGTCTGAGATGGGTACCCCAATCTGGTTCTTCCCTTGCTGCTCCCCCACAGTGACTTTCCAGGGACACCCCTTGATTCAAGGCCTCGCTGTAGCCGGGGACACTGGCCAGCCATTCTGCCTTGCTGCTGGTCCTACAGGGGACTGTCAGCCGTTCTGGAGGTCAGCCCAGAACCCAAGCACCAGAGGGAGAACCCAGGACCAACAGGGAGCAACCAGAAAACAGACATCAGCTTCTTCCACACAGAAAGGCCTGTTCCCTGGTCTGGGGGTGTACGATGTGAGGAGAAAGAAATTCTTCTCCTACCACACAAAGCCACTTTGCCCAGAGAGCACAAGGGGTACTTTGTGAGGGTCAGGCTCCAAAGAGGCTGGAGCTTGGAAATGGCCCCACCTTAACCAGTAGCCGCCCGCGCCCATCCCAGTCCATCTGCAGGTCCTCCCCGTAGCTGAGGCGTACAGAAGCCATCACCACGTGCTGGATGCGGAGGTCACCTGGAAGCCAGAAGGACAGGGTGACGGGTGTGTTGTGGGTTTGTGATGCCTCAAAGTATTATGGCAATAACAAGCAAGGAGTAAAAAGCAGATAGGTGTCCATGAGGCTAGGGTTGGGGTGGGGGTGGGGATGGGGCAGCTATCTGGAGGAATGGTAAACTGGTGGACAGAGGCAAATAAATTCCCAAAGGAGCCGCTGGTCTACCATGACCTGTAATTCCCTTTATAGACATAAGGGGGCAGCAGAAGCTCCTGCATCCTAACTTCAGGCTCAAGCCTGGGGCTGGGGGAATACTCTGCCTTTGTCAACTAGGGTCGCCTGGGAGGAGGGAAACTCAGTTAAGAGAAGGCTGCCGTTGGCCTGGAGGCATGTCTGTGATATTCTCCTGATTGTCGATTGATGTGAAAGGGGCAGTGCTGCCACTGAGCAGGTGGCCCTGGGAGGCATAAGAAAAGTCACTGAACATGAGCCTGGGGAACAAGCCAGCGGGCAGCCTTCTCCCACGTCGGTTCCCGCCTTGACTGCCCTCCGTGATAAACTATGAGGTGGAAGTGTCCGATGAAATAAACCCTTTCCTCCCAAGTTGGATTGGATCCATCACAGCCACAGAGGGTGCCTATGACATCCACTAAGCCTGGTCCTTGAGCATGCTTGGGCCCCTGCTGGCTTCCAGGCTGGATTACAGCCCTCTTGGCTAACCAACGCCGTCGCGCGCAAAGCTCAGTGTGGCAAAGTCTGCTGCTGCTGCGGACAGGTGGAGATGTGAGAGACGCTTATGCCTTGCCCTGGAGGAATCCATCAGCTCCCTGGGAGCCACACTTAGCAGAAACACATGTGAATACACAGTGTGCTCCCTCGCCAGGTCTTTCCACTGTGTGCCAGGCTAGGGCGATGGGCTACAGGAGACCCAGGAGTCATGAGGAGAGAGATGGGAGAGCTGCTTTGGAGATGAGTCATTTGTTGCGACCTGGGTGAAGACCTGGGACAAGAGGGTTTTTCTCACAAGGTGCTTGGCTAGAGTAGCATCCTTCGAGCTGACCATTTGACAGTCGCCCCTGACCTCTCAGCTGGGTCAACCTCTACTTCCGAAAGCCCCCTTGGCTTGCAGAGATGGGGCACCCAGGACACCTCCCCACCCTCCCCCACCAAATCTTCATCAGGTTCCCAGGAAAGAAGTGGGTGCCCTCAGTGGGCAGGGACGTATGTTAGGAAGATGACACAGTATGGAGGGTGAGGGCATGAGCTCACCTTGCAGGAAGGGAATCTGAACATCCTGGCCATCAATGGCCACTCCCCCTCCGTGCTTCAGCTTCACGAGGCTGTTGTGCAGGTCAGACAGCCGCACGCTGACTGAGCGGGTGCAGACGGCGTCAGGGTCATCGGCGCACTGACAAGCGGAGACACAGAGTGACCTTACCACGGCCCCTACCAGCGCAGGGCCCAGCCTCAGCTCTAGAGTGTGCGGACCTCCTTAAACAGATGCGCACTTCCATCCTCACAGATGCCGTGAGTGTGGGGAGCCCAGAATGTGTGCAAGAAGGTCCTAAGCCCATGCCTGACCGCAGCCTTTCCCGTCCTTGCATGGGCTTTTAAACAATGAACCTTAAGCGCAATGCTCCTCTTTTTCCTTCTGCCTATTAACCCGATCAGGGCCGTCCCCGAGGATAGAAGTCCTACAGATGTCCCATCCTCCTTTCATTACCTGGAGAGTACATGCCTATACCATGGCACTCAGAAAGGAGAGGACCCATCCCAATCCCAGCCCTCAGTTTCAAAGAGCAGAGAGTTAGGAAGCCACAGACTAGACCCAAGGGGGTGACGCTCCTGGGTGACAAGGCAGCCACCTCCCAGTGGCTAAGATGGGACAGGCAGGCTGGGTTTGCATGAGGCCACTGAAGACCGGAGGAAGGGCTCCCCCCTGAGCACTGGCAGGTGCTCAAGCCTCCAGATGCTGCCTTCCCACCATGAGGCTCCTCGGCCTCCTCACGGGTAGCCTGGCCATGCTCACCTGCACAGTCTCTATGATGATGGAGAAAGAGTGGTCTTGGCAGTCCTGGGCCAGCAGGTACTGGCAGATCCCACTGAATGTGAAGTATCTGTTGTCGAAGCTCTTGAAGTGGGATTGGCCTGTGACAAGACACTCTCCTGGAAAGACCCAGAAGAAGAGGTGAGGGGGGAAGGCTCTAAGTTGGCAAGGCTGGGTACACATAAAAACAGAGTGCCCCTCTCCCAACGCTCCTGGGTGCCCTTTTACCCCATGACAATCAGACCTGAGTGCAGGCCAGGGACTGTAAGTCAGTTGGTTTCCACTCCCAAACCACAAGATGTCAGCTCTGGTCCACGACCCCTTACATAAGTGGGGCAACTAAGGAAGATGACTGCAAAGCTGACTTCAGCCTATGTTCAGGAACTGGAAACTTCCGGTCCTGAGCTCCTGCCCCTCACTTCTTGCCCAAAGCATGCTCCATGCCCCCCCCAACTCCCATGCTCAGGGCCAGGCCAACTGCAAAAGGCGTGGAAGCCTGCGTAGAGCTCCGCTCGGAAAGGACAGCGGAGGGTACCTAGAAGCATAGCTCTCACTGACCCTGCATGTGGAGGGGCCTGGGGACAGCCTCACACCAGGGGAGCCATGAAGGAGATGAGAGAAAGAGAGAGCCTGACTCAGTGTCAATCCAAGACTATCCCTGCCCCTAACCTAGCCAACACAGAAACCTGTTCAGGGCCGGGGGAAGGAGGGGCGAGCTATCTGTACATGGCGTGGCCAGGCAGCACTGAGCTTCGGAAGGCCAGCTCCCAACCCACTTTGATACATTTGTAGATGGAGACTCTATACACACTCCTCCTACACAACCCTGCCTTTGCCACTCCATTTTCCAAGGGTCCTACTGAAGAGGCCCTGCCAATGTCTCTACCCAGCCTGGGGAATCTCCATCCTCAAAGCCTGCAAAGTGGCTGAAACAGGCACCGTGCTCTTTTGCCAATTGCTAGCTGCGTGTTTGTGTCACCCTCTCTAATCTTCTCTGCCATTACTCTGTAAAACGCATGTTCCATGAAGGAGGAGCCTCGTGCCACCCACTACCCCACAGAGCCAAGGGTTAGGTTCTCCTCAGCAGAGCCCATGCCTGGAAGCTTCCCTGAGAAGGTCCCACAGCTCCACTTGGGCCCACATCCAGGGCTGATGCTGGGTCCAAACAGCCTGAGGTCCTGAAAGGCCACGGGGTGATTCCTGCTGTCCACAGGAGAAAGGAAACAGGGGCCCCCTCCCCTACCACCTGCCACCTCATTGGTGTTCTCAGTAACAGGTGGTGCTGGGCCAGGCTAAGTGCACAGCTTTGAATCCAGGTGAGGCTCTGCCTTGGGAACATTTGAAAGTTGGGTAAGGACACGCACCCCCTGGGGACCAACAAGTATCTATCTGGTCCCCAAGGCAACTGCTCCCTTCCAGGATGGTAGGGCAGCCAGTGAACAAAACCAGTCTGATGAACTTGAAAGAAATAGGGAGATCCCAGCTCAGTCCTATCATACCTCCTCCCACACCATGTCCTGCAAGAGGGCAAGGGTGGTATGAGTGCTGGTGGAAAGCTAAGCAGCCACACCATGGGGCCAAGGGTCACCCCAAGCCATTGTGAATGTCCTGGAATCCAGCAATGTCACAGGAAGACCTTTTTAAAATGTGTATTCTTCTAAAGTCACGTAGTCGCTTATGTCACACGCCTTGACCTGGCTGCAGTGAAATGGGTGGGACTCTTCCCCCAGACATCTCCATTCTCCCAAGGACACTCTTATCTGAGTGTGAAACTGGACTTCCACCTCTCTCTGACAATGCCCAGGGAGAGAAGGGTCAATGAGAACGCACCGAAGCTATTTGAAAGCAAAACGTTCGTTCGGGCCTAGAATCTAATCCTCCGATCTGGTTTCCTGCTCGGTCCCTGCTGACTTCTGTCTCGGCAATCAGAAGTCTAAATATTATGCGTGGCTTATCTCCTAGGTACAATTAAAGGACCATGCTGCAAACACAGGAAACCTGGGGAAATGGATGGGTGAGCTGCCGGGTAGTAGCTGGCAGAGAGAACTAGAACATCCAAACAATGGGCCACATGGCCATACTCAACGCTCCTCCGCCCAAAACAGGACAGCTAGGTTATTCGTTCACAGGCCAGGCAGTAAAGGGCAGCCACTAGACGAGAGACGAACAAATGAATGAAAAGGGATTCTTAAAGGAGCATGCAAAGTAGAGGCTTCTAATGTTAAAGCAAGAGCCCCCCTCATTTAGAAGAAGGGAGAAGAGGGGGAGAGGGAGGAAGTAGAGCAGGAGGAGAAAAGGAGGAGGCAGGAGAGGATGAGAAAGAGGAGCAGGAGTTCTCTCATCTAATAAACCCTCTTTTTCTTACAAACAAACCCTCTGGTGTTCAGCTAGTAGCCCCAGATAACCATGCCCTGCTTGGATATTGGCCTTAACTTTTTCCCACAGCCATCCCTGCAGAAATGTCAACCCACGGGCCTCCAGCAAGGTAAAACAGACTTCCTCTAGACACCAGGCTCCTCCGAGCTAGGCTTTAACTCGGTAATGTAATCCTGACCAAAAATATGTGATGATCTCCGGGAGTCACCTCCCGGCTCGTGGTGGTCACTGTCATTCCCAGCTACCACGGGGCTTGAGGACAATGCGGAGCCTCGGTGGAAGAAAGCCTTGCTATGAAACACGATTGTTTCCTTGACTGGCCTCCAGAGATCTCTGCGTGGGTGTGGGCAGGCTGCTGGACACTCCAAGACCTTGGGTGGGAGGGGTCAGAATCCTAGGAATGTCCATGCACCTCAAAGCACACTCTCCGGGAGGAGAAGTTTCTAGCTACCTGTTAGCCACGGTGTGTGTTTGGGGTGGGTATCATTCCTCCTGAAGGCTTCAAAGCAGACTGGCCTTGAATCTCAGGATGAAATCACAGGGCTAGTTTATAATCCATCAAATGATCCTGATCAGGGTCCAGGGTGTCTCTGTCCATTGGCAGAGCACTTGTATAGCCTGCACAAGTCTCTGGTACCATCCCCCAGGACCACAGAAATGAATGAATGAATGAATGAATGAATGAATGAATGAATGAATGAAT
>NW_026590905.1:1256582-1283616 GCF_907164565.1 Psammomys obesus | reverse complement strand
AATGAATGAATGAATGAATGAATGAATGAATGAATGAATGAATGAATGACATTATCCTGAACAAAATGATTGATAGGTTACTCTGAGATTTTCCCCTCCCTCCCCCAGGAAGACCCATCCCACACATTGCCTCTCACCTCATCTCACCCCTCGCCTGCTCCATCCAGTCTGCCCTGGGTCTCAGTCCCTCTCTGGCCTTGCTTAAGTGCCACTGCTGTTCTGAGCTCTGGATGGTGCTGGCCCACACTGATGGAGGGCTTGCCATGAGCTCACAGCAGCCACGGAATGAAGCTATGATGAAGAACCCTGTGTGCTGGTTAGGGTTTTTTGTGAACTTGCCATAGCCATCTGGAAAGAGGGAGCCTCTATCGAGAAAAACGGCCTCCATCAGATTGGCCTGTGGGCAAGTCTGTGGGACATTTTCTTGACTAACGTGGAAGAGTCCAGCCCACTGTGGGTGGTGCCCCCTGAGGAGGTAGTCCTGGGTGGTATAAGAAAGCAGGCTGAGCAAGCAAGCCAGTAAGCAGTGTCTCGCTGTGGTCTCTGCCTCAGTTCTCACCCTGACTGACGATGGTCTGTCATGTGGAAGTGTGAGCTAAATAAACCCTTTCCTCCCCAAGTTGTTTTTCATCGTGGTGTTTATCACAGAACAGAAAGCAAACTAGGACACCGCGTCCCACGGGTTGGGAAAACCTGCTGGACAGCTAGTAAGTGACCCTTTGCACCAAACCACCTGCACCGAAGCCCTGCCCCCACCCCCCACCCAAGGCCGCTTTTACTTTGGACCCAAACAAAGAGGCCTGTACTCAGCCCTTCCTTGTTTAGAAACCTACCTCCCACAGCCTTCCACAAGGAGCACCAAATACAGAACAAGGGCTTTCTGCATCTGAAGCATAGCTTCCGGTAACTGCCATGCTCCCTCTATACGGGTCACTGGAACCAAACCTTTACAGCTCCCGGGCACCGACCTAGCGGGGCTTTCCTGGCCCCTAGCAGGGTTTTCCGGGCAGCATGCATTGCAGAGGTTGAGAAGGAGCTACAGGATGCCTGCAGGCTACATGGAAACCACATGCTGCCGTGTGGGTGTTCAATGGCCACCAAAAGTCCATGTGTTAAAGGCTTGGTCCCAGGAATGACCCTATCAGAGGGTTGTGGAACTGCAGGAGGTGGGCCTTGCGCAAGATGCTTAAGTGATTGGGCAGGTGCCCTTGAAGAAGATGGTTGGACACCTCCCACCCCACCCCCACCCTTCACCCCTGCTTACTGTTTTCAGATGTGACACACTTCCTCATAGGTCTTTATCACCAAAGGCCCAACCTTAAATCCTGACGCTCTAGACTCTTAAACCAAAATAAACCTCTACTTCACAAGCAAACTGTGTCAGGTATTTTGTGGCAGCTGACCCAAGGAGTATCAACAGGCAAAAAAAGGAGGTGGGTAGCTTCTAGAAAGGCATCCAGCCCCTTCCCCTCAGCAGACTGCTACCCTCACCCTTCCCCTTCTCTGTTCCCACACTGGGCACACTCTAGGCAGCCTTCAAAGTGACCCCATTATGTTTGGGGATTTGTAGCGCAGGGACTGATGGGAGCCACACTTTCATCTTTGCTCTGGAATCAAAGCCTCAGCCTCTAAGTGCATACTTCAGCCCCTCCCGGATCTCCTCAGGAGCTCTGCTCTGCTCTGCTCTCTCCTTTATTTGGAGAACTAGGCAGACCCCCTTCCTGAACCTTCCTGCCAATTCTTCCCCTCAATAGCTCTTCCCGATTATCTGAGAGATAAGGTAGCCCACTGGCCATAGGATTGTGGCAAGATAACAGAGAGACACGCCTAAATATGGCAGCCATGGATGGACAGCAACAGAATAAGAGGAGGGGCAGAGCAGGGCTTTGAGAAAGAGACAAGATTTTAGCCAGCTTTGTCAGCAAAGCATGAAGCTGCTCCACAGACCACGAGTCGGAGCTGGCTACCTGCCCTTCCAGCCATCAAGGGATGCCTGCCTGTCTTGAAGCCTCAGCCAAGCCCTTAGAAGTTTTTAACTGAAGATCTTGAGATTGCATTGTCCAGATAAGACTTTCACGGATGGATACAGCTTGTACTGTATTACACACCCACTAGTACCTGGATGAATGGGTGGACAGAAGGATGATGGGTACAAGCCCCTCCCTGAAGTCACTGGCATTAGGACTCCTTCGGCCGGGAGTCAGTCTAAAGAAAACACAGCAAGCTAAACTTCTGTCCACGGTGGCTCACAGGACCTGTGCAATGGGTGCCTTCGGTTTAGTGATTTGAAGGTCCAGACTCCTACACGGAATGTGGTCATGCGCAAACAGAGCACAGACAGCACCTTCAAGAGCAATTTCTTGTCCTTTCTGCTTTCTTCTATGCTGACCCAAAGGATACCAAGACTAGTTGGCCATTCCGGAGCTAAAGTAATTGGTGTCGCTTCCATCAGGTTCCAGAACTTTCCCAGGGTGATATGCACTAGATCCTATGTGACAGTAAAGCCTCTATCCACAGACCTCCCATACCAGTCCAGGCCTACCTAAGTCTAGGACCCACAAAAGAAAGGAAGGACAGGTAGACAATCCAGACGGCTGTGAGTTTGAGGCCTGGATCCACCTCTTAGCAGCTGTGTGACTTTGAGAAAACTCCATAACACGACTCTGTCTGCCTGTCTGTTTGCTCTTTTGCAAGGTGAAAACAAATCACACTTGTTACTTGTTGTAACAATGAGGTGACAAGGAAAGCTCTTTATCAAAAACATCACGGTGAATGAGTGAGTGCGAGGCAGAGGGAGCTTTCCATGGGCAAGGTCTGCAGGAAACAGAGTGGAGACCAAGCAGGGGGAGGGGGAGCGGGGAGTAGAGGCATTGACTACAAAGCAGGTCCCTAAGCCGCTTCCAGACAGGTAGCTAGGGGATGGATCCTTCCCTAGCCAGGATCCCTTAGCATTTGGACCATACCGTGGTCTGCTAAATAAGCATTCCAGAAAATTCCAGTGACACTCATGAGAAAGCACTCAAAAGCTGATTTTGCTAAAAATCGTGGCCTTCTCATGTGGGCCCATGAGGTGTCTAAAAGCAGGATAAAGAGTAGACACGGATCTCAGCCTTCCTGCTGTCTGTCTCCTTTACCTCGGCTGAAGGTACGGAGCTAAGCCATCGCTAACCTTTCCTCTGGAGTCATCTAGATTCCTGGAATAACAAAACCTCCCAGGACAGAAGTCCTGGCAGCTGAGGGCAATTACCCTCAGTGGAGGGTGGGGCTGCACCTGCCCCAGAAGGGAGCATTACCTAGAAACCGGATCTATAGCAGTAAGGACTTCTTGGGAAGGCTTGGCATCCCTCCTTTGTTTGTTCCTCTCCGCAGGGCTGCCTCAATGACTAAATCTCCACCCTCTGCCTTTCTCTATTACTCTGTTTGACTAGTGTACTGAGGCTATAGAAGAAAGAGTTGTGGGAACTTTATCCTTTCTCTTAATTTTTTTTTTTTCCTCTTTGCTTAGTCAGCCCTGCCAGCCCATCAGGTCTCACAACTCAGCAACTTAATCCCCAGAGCAAACAGGAGTTGGGCAGGGCAACCTACTCCCACTGCTGTGGCGGAGCTGGCATCGCCCAGGGTGAGCAGATAGGTTGGCTGAGATCTAAAGCCAGAGCTGAGGTCAGGAGGTCTTGCAAAGGGTTCACTGGTAGTTCACAAATCTTGATGCACTAGCCCACTCCCAGGTTGCTTGGGCACTTGTGATGTCATCATTGATCGCCACCCTCAGGGGCCCTGGGATAAAAGAACCCTTGTCTCCTCTCTCTCTCTCTCTCTCTCTCTCTCTCTCTCTCTGCTTTTGCTTCTCTGTTGGGGCGTCCCCTCCCCCATCTCTGTCTCTCTCTGTTTCTGCCATCACAGCTCACTCAGGCCCTAACTCTCTTCTGCTTCCCTTCCCCCAAATAAATATCTTTCAAACTAGATCTGTTGTATGTGTGGCATATTTTTAAATATATCATAACAGGCACTCTCTGTCTGTTGCACTGTGGGCTCCCTGTCCAGTGGGAGCAGCCGGGGAGTGGGAGGGGCATGCCTCTGCACAGAGAGGGGAGGGAAGAAAGTGAACACTCGTGTACCTGGGCATTCTTCATTGCTGCAGATCCACAGGCTGTTTCTGCAGATGCTGTTGAAGAAAAGAGGCTCAGGTCATTGGTTCTGCCGGGAGGGTGCCTAATAAAATTAACCTTCAACACACATAGCACTGCCCTCCCCAGAGAAGGGATATGGGAAAAAAGAATGGAACAGGCGCCAGAACAGTCTTTAAAAGCAAAGTGGTTCAGGACATGGCTTTGGCCACAACAGAGATATCTTAAAGGGGAAGAAACTAGAATCCCAGGGTGTCCGGCGCTCTGAAGATCTGCTCTGGTACTAAGGTGTCCTTCTCCTCTCCCCATGCACAGCAGGTAGGGGGAGCAAGGAAGACTAGGTGTAATAGGTGAGCAGAGCCATGCTGGACAGTGACAGGAGGACCCCTGAGGGGTCCTCTAGTAGGCACCAGAGCAGCGGGTCTCAACCCCCCTAGTACTTCGACCCTTCAGTACAGATCCTCATGTTGTGGTGACCCCCCCAACCGTAAAATTATTTTCGTTGCTCCTTCATAACTGTAATTTTATACTGTTATGAATTGCCGTGTGAATATCTGATATGCAGGATATCTGACACCCAACACCCCCCCCCCCGCAAAG
Source organism: Psammomys obesus (assembly GCF_907164565.1). Lineage (NCBI taxonomy): Eukaryota > Metazoa > Chordata > Mammalia > Rodentia > Muridae > Psammomys > Psammomys obesus. The sequence continues at coordinate 1,278,892 of NW_026590905.1, read as the reverse complement.
GGGTCGTGACCCACGAGTTGAGAACCGCTGCACTGGAGGCTGCAGGCAGGGAAAGGGCTGGAGGGGGGACAAGAAGCCGTTTCCCCCAGGGCACAGAGGACAGGTGAGCTGATCAGAGGCCGTTTGCAGAGATATTCTTGAAGAGATGCTTGAACTAATCCAGCAGACACAGGATTGAAAGAGGGAAGCTGTGTGCTTGATGTTATATAGCCACGTTGCCAAAGACAAGCGTCATCTACTGAACCATCATTGGGAAGGGGAGCCGGAGCTGTCAGCTGCATGGAAAAGATGTGTCCCTCTGATTTCCCTCCAAGGTGTATCTGTGACGTGATCTTTGCATGCCACCATTGCCTTCAACACCTGCTCCGACCCCTGCCAACTGCACAGCCCCTCCTCTCAACCCAGGCCAGCTCCTGGTCCACCTGCTGTTGCCCATCCTGCCCCAGCTTCCTGTCTCAGAACCCATGGGTAGACCCCACTGTGTAGTCCGTTACCAAGTGTTGCAGTCTTGAGAGAGGGAGGTCCCGGGAGGGTACCGCTTCCCAGCATGCACACAAGAACATTCGGAGCTCTGCACACAGAGGCCTTCATCCAGGAGTTCTCCCTCTGGGTTCAAGGGCATCAAGGCAAAGGTCTCAGCACAGTCACCATCATCATCACTTCTCACCTCTCACTTCCAGAACCCCCATGGGCAATCATAAGCTTAGAGCTTCTTCTGGAAAACTCTAAGAAAGTACGCTATGACATTTATCCTTGACATTTATGGAATGTGAGGGAGGGAGATACCAATCTCCATTCTGCAGAAGAAAGAATGGGCCAAAGAGCTTGCTTGGCGTCGTCCAGTGGAGAGGCCAACCAATGAGCCTTGGTGGAGGCCTCTTCCGGAAATCTTGAAGGACTTGTGTGATGCCATGTGTGCGAATGTGCAGGGTTATTTATCTTCAGTCCCTACAGGACTGCACAGAGCCAACGGTTTTGTTCTGCATCATCCAGGAGAGAAGTCATGAGCCTCAGGACTTAGACTCTGTATAACTGAATGCAGCGCGTGACTGTTACGCAGTCTCCTGGATGTAGGCTTTCTCACGTAAAGCCCCTTTCAGCTGAGCGCACGTGGCAAACTCAGGACTTACTTCAGAAGACCCTTCCCCCAGACTGGAGTCCTGAACCCTAACTGAGAAAACAAAACCACAGCTCAAATCGGGCCAGGAGCTCCCTGAACAAAGTCACTGTTAGGGTCAAGGCTACCCTTATTTCTCTAGACACAGCACTTTCTGAACACAGTACAATGGGAAAACATAAATTAAAAATGAAGACTGCTCCAATCCTGTCTCTCTGTACAAAGACTTTAAAAAGGCCAAATAAAAGACCTCTGATTTCAGCCTTGGGGGGAAAAACACAAATGGCCTTCATCTTTCTTCCCAAAGCCAAGGGCGCTGGCAGGACCTCAGGTTTGGAAATGAAGAGGAAAGTTTATTACCAGGGCAGCCACAGCCGTCCACACATTGCTGCTGACACACTTCATTGATGGGCAGGCTCTGGCAGGTCCTGGTGCAAGGAGACACACACTCCTTATACTCCATGCCAGCAGGGCATGCTGGGTCTGAAAGACAAATCAAATAAGACTCCGAGCGCAGCCAGCTTGGCCCTCTGGCTGTCCACTCTGTCTAGAGGGTCTCAGGAGCCATCTCCAACCCACCAGCCCATGGTCCCTTTGAACCGGCAAGTCCCTGAAAGAGCATCTTCTGTTTTGCAAGGTCCCAGCTAAGACTCACTGGGGTGCCTGGGCCAGACACCCCTGCCTTCTGGCTATCTGTCTGTTCTCTAGTCTCCATCAAGGAGGTTTGGCCATCATTTGTCTGTTGGTGTTCTGCCACTAAAACTTCCTCAGGTTAACACCAAATTCTGGGCTGAAAAGGAATGGCTACCAGGGACCAGCAAGGAACTATCACTTCCTCCTCTGTGAGCTTCTCTTCCTCATGAAACTGACTCCAACCAAATGCCACCTCACCCCCAGCTCAGGGCACACTCTACCCATGCCCACTTTGGCGACCCTCATTTATTTCCACTGTTTTCCTGAGCTGCCTCTGAGCCTTATTGCCCAACTATCTCTCTGTTCACCACATGGAGCCCACAGATTCTCCTGGGCAAGGCCTGGCCTCCAATTCCTCCCTCAAGACTATCTATCAGGCGTCTCCCCAACCCTGCCTTCAAAGATCTAAGAAGACAGCCACTCCCTATGCAGAGGAGAAGGCTGCTCTGACCCCCACTTTCCCACACCCCCACGGCAGAGATGGCAGGCTTTGATGGCAGAGCTGTTTGCCACACGATGAAACTCAAGCATGCAGTGTCAATATCAGCCAGGCCCTCTGCCTCCTTCGGTCCACATTATCTGGCTAATTACAGCCAACCAGCTGCCCATCGAGTGGCTTTTGATCAGTGTGGTGAGAGAGAAGGCTTTTGCAAGGTGACCAGAAGTCTCTACTTAATCACAGTGATTTGGAGATAGTGACAATGACTGTGGACCCAGTGAGATTTAGAGATGCCAAATGGGCAGGCGTTGCAAGGCTGGATTGAAGGAACAGTACACACTGTGCCTGGAGGCCGGAAGGGTGGGTTAATAAGAGGGAAGGTTTAATGAAGTCTCTCTGCTCTCTCTGGGGCCACCACGTATACAGCTTAGATAACCTGCTGTTCCTTCTAGCTCAGGAAACAGTCAAGACAAACACTGGGACTAACTGCCTGCTGAGCTGAAGCACAGACAAGCCAGGGAATAGATTTCCTGAGGGAGTCTTGGGCTACTCAAGAGAGGGATGTGGTATGGAACAGAGGTAGGGACAGGGCCTTGAAAGGCTTGTTGATCTTCTGCATAGTCCATGAGGGAAGGGTCTCCCCTGCAGGCCAGTACACCCAAGACTAGGTGACAGAGGACAGGAGCCATTCAGGACGGAGAGCTTGATAGACACTGGCTAATGGCAGTAGTGGGAAGGTACACATCACCACACGGCTCTAAACGCCGGCGCCGCAACCCCACACAAACAGCCTGTGCGAGCACGGCGCAAAGCAGCAACTTACAACAGGCGCTGTGCTCAGTCCAGCCGTACAGCACCATCCCTTCCTGGGCGCAGGTCCGAGCGTACTCAAGGAGAGCTGGACATGCGCACTCTGGCCCCGTGGTGCACGTACACAAGATCTTCTCACAGAGGGCCACGAAAGGCTCGGGGTCCACCAGAGGGTGGCAGCGGGCAAACACCGAGGCGCTCTTCAGTAGCTGGCACTGCTCCCACATGGCCTGCAGGGAAAGAGGCGCCTCAGCATGGCCCAGGGCTGGTCCAGCCTTGGCCATAGGCTCACTGTCCTCTGTGGATGGCGGCACTAAGGGAAACCAAGGTTGGCCCTCCAGTATGCAGCAGGTGCTATCTACAGCTGTCAAGAGAGAGAGGCGAGCGCTGAGCTCCGGCTCGGCCCCTGCACCTTCAGGGTCCAGGGATGGAAGCAGTCACTCTTCTGCCCTGATCTGGCTGCCTAGCTTCCCTGATCTTAATCCTCTTCATTCAGAAATAAATGATCTAGCAGGAGGAGGTTTGTTTTACGCAGTAGAGTTTCCTAGACCTCGCCCCTATAGATTTAAACACAGTAGATGGGGGATGGCGCTTAGGAACACATTTTCTGACGCATTCCCCAGAAGGCTGCTAGAACCAATAGGATCAGTTCCCATCAGCAATAACATAACAGCCTAAGGCTGTTGGTTAGTTAGTATACACGTGCCTGCATGTTTTACTTACAAACATCTCTACGGTCTGTGTTTTAATGACTCCAAACACCTGTTGGCTGGTTGGTTAGTTGGTTGTTCGGTTAGTTGGTTTGGTTTGGTTGTTTTCACCCTGTCTCTATAGCCCCAAGTTCAGGTTCAACCTCACGCGTAAACTAGTTGCATAAGCTCCAGCTCACTGCCCAGCCCTTCCTCTGTATGAAATGTGGAGGATGTGAGTCTGAAGTGAGTAGGGAATGGAATCACACGTGTCAAAGGTTCATCCCAAGCAATAGTGGCCCGTATCGTCATCTCTCTCGTGTCCACCGGAGAAGTGTGTCCCTCTGCCTCCACAATGGCAAGCAGGTCTCCAGAAGGACAGGACACTCTTGCCCCTTTCCCAACCCTCTCTCCCTGGCTCTATTGGGATAATTGTCGCCATGGCAACACTATCACTTCTCTGGCATCTTGGGTGCTTCCCTGTAAGCAGAGGAGCAGCTTTCATTGATTTCTTATTTGGGAAGGCCTTGCTCCTCTCAGACAAGGGAGGCGAGTTGAAGAACAGGGTAGGAGGCTGAGGCCCAAGTCTGATTATTCCATTCTGTAACACTGTTTTCCCATAAAGTCACTACGTAAGGAACAGGCTCCTGGCGCTTGCTGAGGGCAGTTGAGGGTGTCCATCTGCTCAGGTTCCTGCCTACCTGTTTTCCCACCCACAGTTCAGAATTAGAAAAAAAACAAAAACTGAAACTCATAAGACCACAAAAACCTACTGCCACTCCTAGGACTCTCCGACAAGAGCAATTGCTGTGCACCATACGACCAGCTCTTTCATGCACCGTGAGGAGGAGCTAGAAATTTTCCCCACGCAGGCCGCAGAAGTGTCTAAAGAAAGAAGGCTGTAGTTCAGGCATCTTGCCAGCAGGAGCCCTGGCAAGGCAAGGCCAGCCTGGCCCATCTCCCATTGGCCCAGGTCAGCCCCTTCCCAGATCAAAGGGAAAGTGGGAACAACACTCTAGCATATTTCCTGGGAGGTCCCTGAGGGTGTTAAATGATTTGTAGAAAGCCCCAGCAAGACGGGTGCTTTCAGCCATCTCACTGTGGATGGGAGTGTGATTTCTGCAGAAGCCTCCCTTCCCACAACAAATCCCTATAGCATGCGCCTGAAATCTAGCTACAGTCTTTCCCTCAATAGAAACAAGAAGTCCGGGCTCTCATCTTCTCCTCCAAGCTTCCTCTGGTCACCCTTGACCCCAACCTGGTCCACAGTCTGGTTGCTAGGCAGGACTTTCAACATCGGCCCAGCCTCCAGCAGGATCTGCAGCATGATCTGCTCAGACCCCACAGCAAAACCCAGGGACATGTTTACCTCACAGTCTTAGCCACTCTCAGGCTTCTCTGTTCTACGTCAGGCAGCCCAGCCAGGGCAAGCCAAGTCCTGAGATGACGTAGAAGGAAGTCCAAGGTGGTTTCCATACCTGTGCTCCCAGACTCACAGCAGACACTGTTACATAGATAATGCTAGAATAATCACTCCACACGCATTGGGTGTGTGGCCTCTGGGTCCCTAGCACAGTCTCTGCTGGATGAAAAAAAAAAAAAATGCAAACTATGTCCCACCCCAATTTAAAGAGAAACATTCCAGCTCAGTAGGAAAGCAGGGAGGCCAGGCCCTCCATGATCTGACCACAGCATTCTCTTATCCTATCCCTAGCCCTGCCTAACCCAGGCATTACTGAAGCCTTCTTGAAAACGCCCTGATGTTTTCTTCCACTGGCACATCCACTATGCCCAGGCACTGTGTTTAGCACAAAGAATGCAAAAGAAAGCACATGGGGTAGATTCTGGCAATCACAAAGCCGGAGGGGAAGCCTATCCCCTCCACTTGTCTGCATTTCCTCTCTTCAGAGCTCCCTGTCTCCGCACAGAAGGCCCCCTTTCCAGGAAGGCTTTCCCCACAGTTGCTCTTCTCTCACAACCCTTTGGGGACACCACTCTTAAACTGCAATTACCGGTTTCTGTGCCCTTCTCCCTGGTTTCCCTACATGATTTCCAAAGACAAGAGCCACACTCTTAGAGTGCAAATGCTGGGCCGACCGTAGCAGAAATGAATACGTGTGCAAGTCCCCTCCAGTGCCTCGGGTGTTCCACTGGCCTATTTCCTTGCAGACTGAAGGCTTCGTCCCTACTTGGGATCACCTTCTGGGCGGTACTGCCTATCGTAGCTGGAAGAAACCTGCAGCTGAGGTGCCAGAGAAAGCCAGGCAAAGTCGGAGCTGAGTCTGGCTGCTGAGTAAGGACTTAAGGGCAAGCCCGGAGGCTGTAGAGCACCCTTTGATCCCAGCACTCAGGAGGCAGAGCCAGGCGGATCTCTGAGTTCAAGGCCAACCTGGTCTACAGCATAAGTTCCAGGACAGCCAGGGCTACATGGAGAAAACCCTGTCTTGGAAAAACAAACAAGCAAACAAAAAAGGCAAGAGGGGAGACGTGCTAGCTAAAACTCTGTCCCCAGCCAGGAGAACTACTAGAAGGTGGTAGAGCCCTTACATGGTGGGGCTTAGTGGGAGCAAGTTAGGTCGTTTTTGTGCCTACATAGGGGAGATAGCAACCCAAGCCCCTTACTCTCAATTTGCTTCCTGGCCACCATGAAACAAACATCCTCCATAGCTACACACTCTCACTGTGATGCACTGTACTTTTACTGGCCCACGCTGATGGGCCCATATGACCGTGGACCTCTGAAACCATGAACAAAGATAAATGTTCCACTTGACAAATTGATTTCCTCAGGTATTGTGTTGCAGCACTGGAAAGCTGACTAAGACACTGAGGAATCTCTCTGTGTACCTCGCCCTCCTTTGGGCATGTGTGGGGTCAAGAAAACTGGTGAACCCTATGAGCAGGCCAGGAGAGCCAAGCTGGAGGCCTGAGGCAGTCATCTCCGGCTTATGTCGACCCTCCCAGCTCGAGGCTGCTGACCTAGAGAAGTCCAGCCAGAAAGATCCGCACAGCTTCCCTGCCCAGCTCTGCTTCAGCAGAAAGTTAATACAAAATACAAACCCTGTCCCTCTTTACAGTCGAGACCCTCTCCTAACCCACGTCAATAAAGTTGTCTCAAAACCCCTGCATCTTTCACAAATGGGACCTTCAGAGATACTGGCAGAAGCCTTCAAGGACACAATATTTCCTTCAAAGGAGAGAAATGTGCTCATCCTTTCAGATTTGGGATAAAAGTAGATAAGGTTAAAAAAAATATTTAAGGTCATCCCAATATGGTGGCACAAGCCTGTATTCCAAGTGCTTGAGAGGCTGAGGCAGAAAGATGGGGAGTTACATAGCACGATATTGTCTCAAGATGATTAACAGGGCTGGGGCAATGGTCCAGGCTATGTGGTAAGTTCTAGGCCAGTCTGGCTAACTTAGGGAGACCTAAGCAAAAAGAGGCTGGAGATATGACTCAGCGGTAATGGTTATTGTGTAGGCATGAGGACCTGAGCTGGAATTCCTAGAGACCACACAAAGCTGGACGCAGTAGCACGTGCCTGTGAGCCCAGGGCTGCTACAGCCGGATGAGAGGGCAGAGACAAGAAAGCCCCGGGAGCTTGCAGGCCAGTTACCTTGATGTGCACAGGGCCAACAGCAAAGAGACCCTGTCCCAAACAAGCACAAGATGAGGACTGGCACCCGAGGGTACCCTGGACCTCCACAAGTAAATGCACATGCATCCATACACATACGTGCATACATACACATGTGCACGCACACGCACACACACACACACACACACACACGCACACACACACACACATATACAAGAAACGAATACAAAAGGCTGGGAATGGCACGCAATGATGGAGCACGTGTCTAAAATTCGTGAAGCTCTGAGTTTAATGCCCAGTACCGTCAAAATATAAATAAACATCATTTTTAATAAAACCCATACATGGGCTAGTGAAACTAACAGACAGAAGAGCAAGCACAAATGGCTAATAAGTGGTTTTTGTTTTTTCATAGTTTTTAAGTATTCAGCATCCTAAGCCATCAGGGAAAAGTGCACTGAGACTAATTTGAGATGCTTCCTCACCCCTCTCACAGTGGCTATCATCAAGAAAAGAGATTAAAGAGGCTGGTGAGGATATAGGGAAAGAGGGGTCCTTATTCAGAGCAGGCAGGAGCACAAACTACTAATACAGCGATTACGGAAATCAATGTGAAGGAGGCTCCCCCCCCACAAAAAAATCAAAATAGAACTACCATATGACAGAGCGATGCCAGTCACATACCCCATGGGCTCCGCCTCCTACCACAGAGGTCCCTGCACACTCATGTGCATTGCGGAGCTGCTCACAATAGCAAGGAAATGGAACTGGCCTAGATATCCGTAAGGAGATGAGTGGGTGATAAAAACGAGCTATACACTTAAGGGAATTAGACTCATCTGTCAGGAAGACCAAAATCAGGAAAATTGATGGATCTAGAAAGAATCTCTCTCTCTCTCTCTCTCTCTCTCTCTCTCACACACACACACACACACACACACACACACACACACGGTAACTCAGAACTCAACCTCAGAAAGCCCAAAATTGTGTGTTCTCTCTTATGTGTGGCTCCTAGCTTACAGTATGTGTATATATACATATATACACATATATATACATATATATATATATATATATATATATATATATATATATACATGAAACCAGAGAGGCAACAACAAGAGAAGAAGACGAATAATTAGAAAGAGGAAGGGCAACAGAACCTGTGACATCAATGTGGAAAGAAGGCAATGGTTAAGGGGTGCTGTGAAAGAACACGAAAGGGCCAGGGTGCTGAGGAAGAAGAGGTGAGAAGGAAAACCAATAAAATAACAAGTTTTGTTGGAAAATGAATACTGTGTATTTAAATTTAAAATTTTTTTAATTAATTTTTTTAAAGAATTTACTAAATAGGTCAGAAATTCTCAAATTATAGCCCTGGGCTTCCTATAGATACCAAGATCCTCCAGGAACCAATTAGATCCAACTTCTCCTTTCTCCTGTAATGCTGGGGTTTTTGTATGAAATACAATGGAATCCTTCTCCTCCTCCTCCTCCTCCTCCTCCTCCTCCTCCTCCTCCTCCTCCTCCTCTTCTTCTTCTTCTTCTTCTTGTTTCTCAAGGTGAGGTTTCTCTGTGTAGCCCTGGCCATTCTGGAACTCGATCTGTAGACCAGGCTGTCCTTGAACTCAGAGGCCTGCCTCTGCCTCCTGAATACTGGCAGATTAAAGGCGTGTGCCACCACCCAGCAAGTTCTATCATTTCTTAAATTAATTGATTAGTGTTTTAAATGTCCTTGTTTTAATGCCCTGTTTTAATGGTAAATATCAAGAATTGTAACCCAAATAAGCAAATCGGAGTCCTCAGTTAATTTTCCAGAGTTTAAAGGAATCCTGATACTGAACAACTTGAGCAGCACCGTGCCCGTGATGCGACAGCCAGGTCCGAGGCTCTGCTGTGCGCTACAGCCCAGCCACCTGTTACCACCAAAGGTTATACTGAGTCGAGGCTCTCATGGTCACAGATTCGACCAAAAATTTAAAATATCTGGGGCAAGGGGTTGCATCCAAACTGAACATATGCCGACTTTTTTTTTTCCTTTTTGTTATTCTCTCAATATAGTATGACGCTTATCTACACAGCATTTACAATGAACTGGATATAACCTGCAATCGTTTAAAGCATATGAGAGAGGCTAGCTCAGTGGATAGGGGCACTTGCTGCACAAAACTGATGACCTGAGTTTGATTCTCAGGACCCACATCAAGGTGGAAGGAAAGAACTGGTTCCTCAGATGGCCTCAGACCTCCACATGTGCGCCCTGGTACATGACCCACACACATAGACACCACTTTTTCTCTTTCCCTCTCTCCCCTCATTCTGTGTGTGTGTGTGTGTGTGTGTGTGTGTGTCTGTGTGTCTGTGTGTCTGTGTGTGTGTGTAATAATAATAACAACAACAACAGGGGCTGGAGAAATGGCTCCACAGTTATGAACACTTACTGCTCTTACAGAGGACCTGAGATCAGTTCCCAGCACCCACATGGCCACTTACAACCACCTGTAATTTCAAGCGCAGAGGATTCAATGCTCTCCCTAGGCCTCTAAGGCTGCTGCATACACACAGTCTACATAAACACACACATATTAAATATAAATAATTAAGGAAACAAATAAACACATACATAGTTATTTTTTTAAATAACACAGTAATGTTTAAATAAAATTAAGTAGACAAGAGGATATGAACAGGCCTTAACTAACTGGCATGCATGTTATATAAGAGACCTGGGCATCAAAGTTTGGAAGACAGTACAGTAAATGCAGGGATTCTACAAGCATGGATGAGCTAGAACGCCAACTCCATCACTTGCAAAGCATGTGACTTCAAGAAATTTATCTCATTTGTCCACACAGCCATTTCCCAAGCTGTAGAAAAAGACTGGGCAAAGCCCAGTGTCTTCTCATCCTTCTTAGTTATGACTCTCAACTTTCAGCCTCCACTGGGGTACAGCTACTAGGGATGAAGATGGTCTGTTCGGCCTGTCTGCTGCCAGGGGCAGCCACAGCTGCTCTCAGTGGTGCCCTGGAGGACAGAAGTAGGAAGGTACCCTGTACTGTGCAGGAAAGGGGGACCTCCTTTCTTGTTCCTTTTCATTCCACTGCCAGCATGAGACCATGGTGCCTGAAGCTTGAGATGGCCTCTTGGACCATGAGCTCCAAGTTCCATCCTGAAGGCAACAGAGAAATGAGACAGAACACAGGGCTCTGGCCTGGCCCTGAGCATCCTGCCTGAGCTGCACATGAGAGAGAAATACACTGATTGCAGGGCATTGCTGCCTTAAATGTCTTGTCACTCATGGATGGGCCTACCTCAGAAACTTGCTTCAAAACAAGTGCTCATGCTGAGACGGCTAGCAAGGGCTCTCCCCATTATTGCTCGCCCGCTGTCTGCAGAGGCTTCGTGTTGGCTCTCTGCTAAACCATTCTGGCAGGGACACAAAACAAAGGTCAGCTAATTTGCACTTCCAGCATCTCCTGGCTCCAGTGCCCGGCACCAGCTACTTCTGTCTTGTTTCATCTCCTGTCGGTGGTGCCAGAAGCTGGCAGAGAAGTACAGCTCCAGCTCCATCAACCCATGACTTCACCCTCCTGCGCGGGAGTACAGACCCAATTGTGGCCTATCTTAATCCTATTTCCAGTTCATCAGAGGAGACCAGGCCTCTTCCCTGGGGATGTCAGGCCCCATCCAGGGGAAGGGAGTGAAAGCAAGAGTATCTCTCAGGGGGATGAGGGATGGGGGGAGGTACAGGCAAAGCCAGGAGGAAAAGCAAGAGCCAGAGTTCCACAGCTATGCTGTTGTTTCTTCTCAAACAGCTGACGAAGGAGAAGCGGGGAGAGGGGTGGGGTGGGGAGCATGAGCATTCCTAGGCCTGAAGTAAATAAAGACAAATGTATAAAGTGCAAGTTGTTTGTGGGGGGCCCTGATATTTCCAGCTCCCGGGTGGTCTTGAGGCTGCCCCCTGGAGGAGGTATGGAGGCACCTAGAGTCCAAAGCAGTAGGTCCAAGAATTCACTCAGGGCAGAGCGTAGTTTCCCATTGGTCAGCCAGCAGGGATGAATGGGATGAAGGAGGTAACTGATTCTATTTATAACTTCTGCTCTCCTGAGATTCTCATCTGCATTCCAAGCTTCTAACTCATGGTCAAGATTCAGATCTTGAGCCTGATTCACACCAGTCCATCAAACAATTAATGTTCGAAGAGGTTCTTTTTCTTTAGGGTGGGATGCTCCTGAAAAGCAGGATGGCTAGCTATAACCTAGTAAGGATGCTATAACCTCGAAGGCTTCCCTAGGCCCTTTCTCACTCTGCCCTGGCCTCTTGGGAGCATATGAGCAGTTCTTCAGGATCAGAGCAAGACTGTGAGCTGGAAGAAGAATCAGTCGCTGTCAGTGTAAGAAACATAACTCTAACCTCAGAGGGAATAAAATACATTTTTTTAAAAAGTTTATTCTGAAACCAAATGTAAATGATCATGGTCCAGGAATACAGGTTCAAATTACTTCAAATTTCATGTTCCAATGTGGTAACAGTTTCACCAAATGGTTATTATAGTAACAGAACAAAGAAAGCCATAGTTTAAGGCACTTTTCGAATCTGTTGGTGAAAACATTAGGTAGGTGGATTAAAGCAAGTTAGTAAATGCCTGCCGTAGGCCTCAGATGTCCTTAGCCTTTCGGTTGGTGGAAGCTAGTGATCTGCTAAATGAAAACCTTTCAAAGGGTTTTATCTGTCAATCACAGATTCAATAGCTGGGCAAGAAATGGCTACTTAGGGACCTGAAGATAGCCCAAAATAAAGTGCAGTCGGGCTCTGAACCTCTAATATTCCAACCTCCCTGTGATCACTGAAGTGCTAATCAGCCAATCAGCCTTGCAGAAGAGACATTGGGAGGTATGGCTTCCCTCCAGGATTTTTATTCACAGTATTACTCCCTGTTCTGCAGTTCAGAGCCTACCCAAACTCTTGAATAAATAGCAGCCCAGTCTAAACTAGTCTGCACATCCTTCTCACAGCCAGAAAAACCACCAGCTCTGTGCCAGGAGTCAAATCACCCTAGCTTCCCATCACTTACCATCCATCAAACAATTTGTCACCTATGGACCCAACAGCACTATTGTTCTCCTTCATAGTGGGTTGATTTTGCTTGTGTATCTGGTCCTTGGGTCTCTGCCTTGTACAGTTTTGGCAATGCCCAAGCTATACAAAACATCTCAGCGAGTGGGTACTGATGGGTACTATCTTATTTATTTCCCATTCTGGTCCTCACTAGGAAGAGGACAAAGGAAAAAAAAAAAAACATGTGAGAAATACATTAATCCTTCAGCAGCCAGAGAGAACTGTTAGGACCCTCCTTTCATATCAGAATCTACGACTGCTCAACTCTCTTATGTGTGGACTGCCACACACACACACACACACACACATGTTCAGTTTGCTTTAATGCTGTCTAAGTGACTTATACTACTAACTAAAATCTAAGTGCTGGAAAATAGTCTTCATAGCATATTGTTTAAGGAATAAGAAGGAAAGACCCCTGTGTTCAGAACAGATATGATTTTTCTGCAGTTGGTTGAATCTACAGACAGGGAGCCATGGATGCAGGATGGTTGTATTTTGTTACAGACTTTGAGGCTTCCTGTGATAGGAAGAGATTGATGCTAGGACTTCATCCAGCCCTCCTAAGGGTTTTCCCAAAAGGCAAAGTTCCAGTCAGCCCAAAGGAAATCATTGAAAACTCACAGCAGCTGCTGAAGCTCTGCAATAAGACTGGACCACCATGGGCCATGGCCCCGGCCGTCACAGTCAGCACAGCCACTTATCTCTTCTCCTGAGCTGCTCCTGGGTGGACAAATGTGATATAAAGGAAAGGGTTCTCCTATTTGGGTGTTCAGGAGAGGGGATCGCTTAGAGAGGGACACTGAGAGGCAAAGCAGGAAAGGAACCCAAATGAGGACATGAAGAAGAGAGTGAGCCCAAGACCCCTTCCTGGTCCTGTACATTCCCTGTCTAAGTCTTAGTCCTTTCCTTAGCCTTTTGGTGACTCAGGAAAGACTTGAGAAAGATCTCGTGTTGCTAAGTGGAAATGTATGTGTAGGCTTGTGTTCAAACCCCAACAATCAGACCCAGGGAGTGAGCACCCTGTAAAACCATCTCATGGTGCTATCGCTTAGCAACTAACCTACACTTGGATCCTTGAGTTTGCTGGTTTCTGTGGGCCAGACACTCTTACAACTCCCTCTGGATTAGAGCTGGAGAGATGGCTCAGCAGTTAAGAGTGCTGGCTGCTCTTCCAAAGGACCCAGATTCAATTTCTCCATTCAGTACCCACAGGATGGCTCACAACCATCTGTGACTCAAGTTCTAGGTGATGTGTCAACCCTGATGGCCTCCTTAGGCACCAGGCATGCAAGTAGGATAACAACATACATGCAGGCAAAACAGCCATACAGATCAAATAAAAATTAAAAAATAAACAACAATTCATCACCTTTGAACTCCAGCCAAGCAAAAGAACGGCTGTTCCCCATTGCCAAGAGCCTATTCCAGATCAAACCCCTTGATAAAATTACCATCCCACACACACCTGCCAGCTCCCCATCCGGCTCAACTGAGTAGATACAGCAAAAAGTGACAGTACACCCTTTGCAAACAAATAGTTATGTGACGAGGAAGTGAAGAACAAATTGCTTTGTCCCCCACAGGATGGATACTTTGTCTGCTTCTCTGGGCTGTTGAGAAGACGCATTATGGCCATTCAGAGCCAACAACAGTTTTACAAATATTAGCCCAGAAGACAGGTGATTTCCTGAGGACAAGAGAAGAAACAGGTGAACTGCACTTTGCCTCGGAGAAGAGGAGGAACATTCTAGGGGATGGAAGGTGGTGAAAAGGCAAGACATAAACAGCACAGAAAATAATATCGTGTGTTCCCATAATAATTGCCAAATTCCGAGGTGAAAGGAAAGCAGAAAGTCTAGTGCTGTTGGGGAGTAGACTGAGGCATGATGGGGTGGGGGCTTAACACATCAGCCCAGAGCAACTGGACCGGAAGTGTCCTGCAACTCCAGTATTCAGGGATGTTGAAGGACTCATGGAGCTCTAACTTCAAACGAGCATAAAATGAAAGGTGTGGTCTTCCAGGAAGCTGGGCGGGAGGGCTGGCTAGCGCTGAGCTCCACAGGATGGCCAGAAAGATCCTAGCAAGGCAATTCCAAGGCCTTGACTCTTAAAACCAAGGTCATATCCTGCCCATCTGGCTGTTGTTTGCAGAGAACCTTTATGCAGAGAGTAGAAGAGTGAACACATATCTCATAGACTCCTAACACTGATCAAAAGACATCTTCAGATGCTGCTGACGCATGCTGCTGCCCATGGATTATCACCCTGCTGTAGGCCAAGTAAAAACTAGCAACAAGCATACTGGTCATCATGAAGACCAGCTCCTAGGAATTATATGGAGAGATCTCTTGATGTCAAGCACAGAACTGTCCTCACACTCTTGACAGCAGTAGCCAAGGCAGGACCCGGTCTTGTCACACTGGGGATGCTACCTGAGGGTGGTGGTCATGGCTTTGGTGACTGGATCTTCCAGGACAGGCCAAGCCATCAAGCGCAGGGCTGCGGGCTAAACTGTGTCTTGTGCCAACTGTCTGTCATATTCTGTGATCTGCAGTGACCCTACTCACTCTGGTGACAGGAGATCGTCTCCGGAAAGGGGTGTCTTTTTCATACTAGTGTGGCCCCTCTGTGGGCTAACAGCAGCCTCATGGGGCTTTGGGCTTCAAACTGCGGGCAAGACACGGGGCCAAGGCTACCATTTCCTTGTGAAGTTCCGCCCTTCCCTTCTACTCCCCGGACCGAATTTTACAGAAGGAGAAAGGCTAACGAAGGATCTTTCTACAACGTGGGCTGTGTGGTAGCTATGAGCAAAGGAGCATCACTTAATCTGAGCAATTACGGCTTGGGCTCCAGACTCATCTGAAATCAAAACAAAACTTGCAGACTTGAACACAATCCAACAAGCTATTATCAGTCCCAGCAGAGAGGGGCAGTAGGTGTGTTGGTACAACAGGCAAATGTTCCTCCCCAAGGTGTAAGTAATATGGTCAGGCTTCTGGAAGAGCTACCAAGTTCAGCAGAGAAGCGAGACGACCGGTTCTCACATTTATCCAAAGCAGTCGCAGGCCAGCGCAGCCTCCCCGTGCCAACTGGCCCTTGACCCAAAGGTCATCCGCTGGTGAAAGACACCGAATTAACAGACACAATTTCTAAGCCTCAGACCCAGTGGGAATAAGAAGACAGAAGAGTCAAAAGACCACATTAATCATCTCCCAAGAGACGAGTCACTGAGAATTCCAGCCAATGAGGGAGCCCCGGCTGTGGGCACACACGATCTGATTGGCTAAGGGAAGAGTACAATTCTCTGGGTAAACAACCTGAAACTATGGGCTTGAAGGAGTTCGTGCCTCAGGGAGGTGGTGTGTGTTTGGAGCCTCGACCTGAACCAAGAACCAAGTACTTAGTTTCTTAAGCTGTTCCCAGGACTCTGGTTAGCAAGGACGTTAATGC
Organism: Psammomys obesus; assembly: GCF_907164565.1. NCBI lineage: Eukaryota > Metazoa > Chordata > Mammalia > Rodentia > Muridae > Psammomys > Psammomys obesus. The sequence continues at coordinate 1,262,971 of NW_026590905.1, read as the reverse complement.
ACCCAGGAGACAAGGTGAGTAGCAGCTGGAGCCTTAAAATGTGTCCCCGGAGATTAGCAAAGCTGCTTCTACGCACACCTTTGTCTGCCTTGAACAAAGCACCCAGTCTTTCGCTCCTCAGCTCACCGTCAGTATCGGGTTCTCTCCAGGAAAAGTCTGTCTGCACCTCCCACTAACGCAGCCGCCTAAATGGGATTGTTCCTTGATCCTCTGAGGGTGAGGACCATCTGTCAGGCCCTTGCTCTTTGCGGCCTGTGTTTGCAAAGTCAAACAAAACAAAATATGCTCTGCAGGACCTGCTGCTCCCAGCCCTGCCTTGAAGGGAGCCAGAGAGCCACCAGCCAACAACAAAACTCTAATTTAAAAACACAAAGGGAAAAATGAGAAAAGTCTCCCTTGCATTGTAGCTTGAATGAATCTGAAATTTGTCTGGGAAGCCAAGTGTCACTAGAGGAAGGGCTTGTCTCTCCCCCTGGCCTATTTGGGTGTGTTGATGTGCTGGGCTTCTTGCTTTCCTTCTAGCCTGTCCTGAGCTGTGCTCAGCTACCCCAAAAGAAACCAAGTTATAACTGGGAGGAGGGGAGGAAAACAAAAATAGTTTGGGGATCTTATGCCTATGGTTCTGTATTTGCTGGGGCTTTGCTCCCCACCTCCACTCTTAAAGCATATCGCTCCTGTGGGACAAACAAGACAACAGGAGAATACCAGAGCTTGCATCATCATCAGACTTACACAGTTGAGGACTAGTAGTGTAAATACTCATGCAAGGCAGTGACCTTTCTCTTAGTCCTTTCAGTGGCACTGGTAGGTCCTTTGTTTGTTTGTTTGTTTGTTTGTTTTTGTTGCAAGACAGGGTTTCTCTGTGTGGCCTTGGCTATCCTGTCTTTGTAGAAGAGACTGGCCTTGAACTCCCAGAGATCCACCTGCCTCTGCCTCCCCGAATTGCTAGGATTACAGGTATGCACCACTGCACCCGGACGCAGGTCTTATTTCTAAGCCTTTTTCACGTGTGTGGAAACTGAGGGTTGGAGAATGAGAAGCATGAATTACAAAGAATAAGTGACTGACTCAAACCTACCCATCAGCACAATGCCCTATTGTTTGCTTTTCCGTGGCTGTGAGCAAACCAAAAGCAATGTGGGGAGGAAAGGATTTATCCTAGTCTGCAAGCAGTGGTCTATCACTAACCAAGTAAATGCCCCATAGACAAGGCCACAGGCCAATGTTTTAGAGGCGAGTCCTCAATTGGGGTTGCCATTTCTAGGTGACTACGGTTTCTGTCAGGTTGAGAAAAACTGACCAACACAACCAACCACCAGTAAGAGAATCTCAAGGGTTCACCCCGTCAAGGACAAATATCAGACATTTCAAGCCAGGGGAAAGAGGAAACCCCCATTTCTGCACAAAGCACAGTCCTCTTGGTGCTCAGTTCGCCTTGTCAGCAGCCCTGGCCACACGCCCTGTGACTACACGGGGCCTACCACCACTGAATCCCTGGAAGCACAAGGAAAAATGGCTTTTGGAATGAGCTTGTTAATGAGGTGGAAGTTGTATGATTAACAGTGTAGGTCGCTACATTTAGCATCAGGATATTCTCCTGAGTCTGACATGCTCCTGGCTTCAGAGGTTCAAGGTGCTTTGTGACAATAACAAAGACTCGTTAGATGAATCAGTAGCTAATAATGAAGCTTTCTCATGCTAAGCTGCTGTGTTGGTGAGTGTCTATTGTTGTTCTTTCTAACATAGGAGAGGATTCATCTGCTTATGTGCAGATTTGGGCGAATTTGGCTTCAAGCTAAGAAGGATTCTTACTGCCGTTGGGGAGATTGTTATAGTCCCTAGCTAATACCACCTAAAATATGTGTCCCCATGCATTGAATATTTTTAAGACCTATTAACTTCAGCAACGATGTACACAATAAAGAATTGAAGGACTAAAAGGACCCTTAAGAATCTTGTGATGCCCGAGCTCGATGGTGCATGCCTGTAATTCCAGCACCCAGGGAGGCAGAAGCAGGAGAATTGCTGTGAGTTAGAGACCAGCCTGGTCTACAAAGAGAATCCAGGACAGCCAAGACTACAAAGAGAAACCCTGTCTCAAAAACAAACAAGAATCTTGTGATGTCTAGTTCCTGAAGAAGGAAGGATACAAGGACCTGTGGGCAGAGGGATGTGGGCAATCCTTTTGCAGGTAGATTGATATGGGTGACCCTTTTGTAGATAGAGTGATGTGAGCAGTCCTTCCTTTGCTCTTAGGCTATGTAAGATTGACACAGCAGTATTGACCTACCTATACCAGATAACAGATACTAGCACCTTCATCCAGGCATTGCCAGCTTCCAGGATTATAATAATTTCCAATATCTGGCATCCTGTGTTTTGTTATTGCTCCACAAGGTGGTTGAGACACTGAGCATACCTACTCATTTTTAAAGAAAGTACAAAGCCAAGGGAAATATTAGAATTAGACAAAATTCTAACCAAAATAAGTTTTCAATTAAAAAAAAAAAAAAGAAAACATGAGCACTCCATATTGAACAGACAGACAGATCCATTTCTCACTCAACCCCTGAAGACAGAAAGAAACAAAGATCCCAAATCCCTTGCCTTAATTCCAGGAATCACCATGAAGACCAGGTCCAGGACAGACTGTACCTACCTTCTGCATGTCCTCAGAGGAGCTGCTGCAGTTCCTGCTGGGAGGAGATGCCCGTTTACACCGCTGCTCTCCACTACTCAGGGCCCAGGAGTTGGCAAAGTCATAGGGATCTGAGGTCAAAGTCCCTGCAGAGAAAAGTTTCCAGGAAAGGACTTTAACTTCAGTTAAACCTGTACCAAAATTTCTGCATGAAAGCTATGGGCCAGTGGTTACCTGAATCAGGCTCCTAGATTAGAACTCAGGCATTTGGACCATAAACATTTTATACAGTGATCGCCACAGTACATGGGCGGTGGAGCTAGCAAGTAGTGAGTTGGCCAGCCGTGGATGGAGGGATAGATACAATAAAGGAGAGGACATGAAAGATGATGAGGATGTCATCAAAGAAGCTTCTTTGTGCACCAGGGATTGTTACAGAAATTCACAAAACTGATCAAAATGGAGAGAACATCTGACCATGGGGCACTGTGTCGGTTTGAATCGGTATGGCCCCTGTTGGCTCATGTGTTTGAATGCTTGGTCCGTAGGGAGGGGCACTATTAGGAGGTGTGGCCTTGTTGGAAGAAGTGTGTCACTCTGGAGGCGGGCTTTGAGGTCTCCTATGCTCAAGTTATGCCCAGGGCAGCACACAGTCTCCTTCTATTGCCTGGGGGCTAAGATGTAGAGCTCTCGGCTCCTTCTCCGGTGCCACATCTGCCTACACACTGCCACATCCTGCCTTAATGATAGCGGCCTGAGCCTCTGAAACTAAGCTAGCTCCATGTAAATGTTTTCCTTTGGAAGAGCTGCCATGGGCATAGTGCCTCTACAGCAGTAACACCCTGAATAATGCAGGTGTTCAGCCCCAACTGATACAATCTTTAGATTGTAAGATGTCGGTGGGCACTGTGGGAAGGTATGTCTATGTATATTCAATTGTTAATTCTGTACTAGCAGAGAGCTATGGCCCACCACCATCTCATGTTTTGTAAATATTTGATCTTCCCTCACCTGCCTAAGGCAATTTAGAATTGTATCTGATTGGCTCTAGTAACGAGCTGACGGCCCATAGCTGAGCAGGAAGTAGAAGGTAGATCTTCCAGAGAAAGGGATGATGGGAGAAGATCAGAGCTGGGAAATTCAGCTAGCAGACACAGGTAAACAGACATGAAAGGGGCAGAGAGGTAAAGAATTAGCCATGTGGTGGGTCATGGGCTGGAGAGGCCAGGCTAAGTTAGATGAGCTGAGGATCTGCCCCGCTAAAACGCCTAAGCTTTAAAATATTAAAAAGACTCCGTGTCATTATTTTATACCACTGGCAGGTCCAAAACAGCCTTGTTATAGTAAGAGACAGAAGACCAGGAAGTCCATCGTGAGAGGGTGTCTTCTATAGGTGACACAGAAGATGCACCCATGAAATTTCAAAAGTATGACTGCCTGAACAAGACCAGGACAGTGACAACACCAGTGACGTGCCAACATGGATGGAGGAACTCCGACCAGGTCCAACCTTTACATGAAGAAACAGAAGCAATTGATGACTGATGAGAGAGGAAGAATCCGTCTTCTCTAAGAATGAGACCCCTGCAGACTATTCAGTCGTTAAGCAGTCAGCCCTAAACAAATACACATCTGAGCAACACTAGACGGACTCAGCAGGAGGGGTATGCAGGTGTGTGTAAATCCCAATAAAGAAGAGGTCATAGGAGGGAAGGGAGGACACACAAAAGGAGTTGGAGGAGAGAGGGGAAGTAGGAATGATATATAGTGCTCACAAATGAACTTCTCAAAAGCTCTGCTTGGATGAACTTAATATTTAAAATATTTAAAAAGAACGAGGATGAGGGTGATGCCATCCGCCCCCACTTCGCCATGCCTTGGAATGCCCTGCCCCTTGTACAGACCACTCTCTCTCTTCTTTGTCGTGGTTTTACTATAAAATCCCCTCCTCCTCACTCTCATGTGATCAAGTGTTGGTCCTAAACAAGCGGGTTCTGGAGACTTTCAGAGATGGAAGTGATTCACTCAAAGTGTGTTCTTGCCCTGACTCACGCCTGCATTCCTCCTCTCTGCTTCCTCTCTGCCATGACCTGAGCAGCCTCCTCCCCTACACATTCCTGTCTGCCATGATGTTCTGCCTTGGCACAAGGACTTGAGTTAATCGAACTGAGAACTATGGACTGAAATCTCTGAAGCTGTGAACTCAAAATAAATTCCTCCTTCTCTAACTTGTTGGTGAAAGGGTCAGACTAACTTTGTAACCTATATGTCTTCTAAAGCCTATAGTTTTGAGTTTTAGGTCCAGGTTAAGCTAAAGCCTCTTAGTACCTTTCCAGAGAAAGGAGGAATGTGACCCTATCTGTGAGGACAGATATTAAAAAAGCAAGCAAGCACTTTCACTCAGCAAAAAGAACGACCAGACCCTTGTCTTCAAGATAGTGTTTCTTAGCAACCAACACAGATGGCCTCAATCCTTCTTCTGAGTAGCTCCTGACCTCCAGCCAAAAGCCCACAGCCCTGATCATCGAGGATGAGCTAACCACCCCCACCTTTAATTGCAGCTGCATCCACACTTGGCAGGACTGGCCAAGTTTGAGCACCTAAGACTAACCAATTATCTTACTTTATAGCTTCCTCATCCAATCCTAAATTGCCAAGACTGCAACTTCAAAATTCCCACGCTTTGTCTTTTAAAAACCCAAGGCCTTTGTCTCCCAGTGCCACTCTTTGCTGACCGGCAGGGGTGACCCCATTGCACAATGGTTAAAATAAACCTCTTGCTTTTGCAATGATGAGATCTGGTCTCCTAAGTTCTCTTCATCGCTTCTAAAAATTAGGCTCGTGCTGGGCCTAACATTGGTTCAGGTGTTTTGTCATAGAGATGAGCCCAGCAACCAACCCATTCTTACCATGCCAACTGTCCTCCACTCATCCCTGGAGACAGAGCCCAAGAACAACCAGCCTTTCTGAACCAGCTCTCCTTCCTTCCCCCATCCCAGCCTGCTGGTTGTATGTGCCCTTCTCTGTGTTGAGCATCCCAGGAAACACTCCAGAAACAAACAAACAAACAACTCTTATCTTTCTTTGGGCTCCTTTTCAGCCCCAACATTCTAAGGTCTTTGAGCTAGTATTCATCTTTGAGCTCCTTAGTCAAGAGCACAGGTTGTCTTAGCTCTGCCTTCAGATACAGTGGATTCTGGATGCACAGAACATTTGTGTGAAATGAAGGTAAGGATCAGTGCACCCAGTCACTACGTCTTCCAATGTCCAAGCGTTTTTGTGCTTGTAGCATCCATGCTGTTGGTTGCCACAGGGGACTGAAAGACCTACACAGCCTGGAACAAAGGCACTGTCTAATAGCCATGCGGTAGTCTCTGTCTGCTATCTTTTTACTATTGAGGTAGCAATCTCATATGTAGCCAGGCCTGGAAGGGTGATTCGGTGTTGAGGAGTGAACATGAAATAAGCTGTTTATATGGAAAGAAAAGAGAAGCCTTTATGACTAGTTAGCGTCTAGGGTTTAATGAGTAGTAAAGGAACTCCTCCTTCAATGATGTGCTCATTTTTAAAACCTATACATATTACACAGCCAATTACGTGATTCAGCTGAAGGTCTTTGCAGGAGGTGCTGTCGGGAGCCGCTCCCGCCATTACAAGATGGCGCCGGCTTCCTGCTTCCTGGTTCTTCTTGCCAGCATTTTCGCGCTTCTTGCCTGCGCCGCCCTGCAGTTTACGCATGCGCAGCTTTATG
>NW_026590905.1:1219159-1256572 GCF_907164565.1 Psammomys obesus | reverse complement strand
CCTCGGTTGTCGCGTCGTCCTTATCGGCAAAGGCCGCGCGCGACAAGGTGCTTCTCTGGGATTGCCTGGGTGGGGACTGTGTGCATCTACATGTATCCATATCAGACAAGTAGAGGGAAATCAGATGCATGGACACACGGGGGGAGAGATCAGAATGACACAACTGCAGGTCAAGGGGGGCAGCAGCACCTGGAGAGCCAACGAACAAAGGCTCTCCTAGAGCTTGTGGAAGGCCCTGACTTAGGATTCTGGTTCCCAGAACTGTGAAGCAATGGGCCTCTATGGCTGGAAGCCAGCTGGTTTGTGGTGTTAGAAGCCAGAGGAAACCCAGTGAAGAGAACTAGAATTTGTATGGTGTCCACCGTGTACTAGATTCTGGGATAGGTGCTCTTCAGTACCCACTCACATCACACAGGCTGGGCATCTTAGGAAAGAGGAAGATGAGAAGGAACATGTGGATGAGGAAGATTCCTCACCAGCTGGTGAGGTCAAGGCTGCTCCCCTCATCCTGGGTCTTTAATTCCTTATTCGTACAGGAAAAGTTAGAGTGGGTGACCTCAAAAATCTTTTTCAGCTCTGATTTTTGTACAGTATGAAACTTTATGGCTAAATATAAAGTGAACCAGAAGGGTATCCAATAGATGGAATTACAAATATTAGTTAAGTGGGGGAAGGGAGGAGGATCTCAGAAACCAAGAAACAAAGCAAGCTGAGACTCTCAGAAGTCAGAAAACAAGGTTAAATATTTGGGGACAAATAATGTTGAGACTGAACTGAGAACTGAACTAATAAATCACTTTCTGGGGATGGTTCCAAAAACATCACTAGGACGTGTTGGACTTTTGCCAACACATACCACTTTCTTACCCATAGTGTAAGTCATATATAAATATATATGAATATATATATATCCTACAATAAGAAAGAAAACTATCTGAGAACTTGGACTTCCTTTTCCAATAAAGTAGGTTAGAAAAGTCTGAACTACACTACTGCAGTGTAAAAACAGGCTACTGAAGTCACAATGAACTTCAAAAGGAGTAGGAGGAATTCTGAGATAGAGAAAGAAAAATGAGGGGAGGAGAAGAGGAAGAATAACAATGATAAATGGGAGAACAGACAAGGCTGCTGGACGCTGAGTATGAGACCGAAGGCAGCCATCTTTCCAAGTGAGAGTCTTGAACGTGCATGATGGGGTAGATGGAGCTAAGACCCTGTGTGTGATCTTCCAAGGATACGCCCTCTGAGGACGCTGACATGAAAAGCAACCTACTCTGAGAAACAGAAAAGCAAAAGCTTGCTTCCTTGACCTGGGCTCAGGATAGGAGGGAAGAAAAGTCTCCCCTGAGAGCATGAGGTAAGGAGAAAGCCTCATGAGGGTTCGAGATTCAGATTTATGTTAGTATTCAGCCAAGCATGGTAGTGCACACCTTTAATCCCAGCCCTCGGGGGACAGAGGCAGGCAGATCTCTCAGTTTGAGGCCAGCCTGGTCTACCAGGCTGTTCCAGGACAGCCAGGGCAACACAGAGAAACCCTGTCTCAAAAAAAAAATTTTTGTCTTAAATAGAGTCAGTAATTCAATGCAGATTGCAAATTTAACATAAAACACTTCTAAAAAATGATCTGACAGTCCATAATCATGAGGCACGGAATCAATGGACTATGAACAGAAGTCAGCAGACATCAAATTAGCAGGTTGAAGGCTCCAGATACTTCAAGCAACAGCTTACCTTCCTGCGTCCTAAAGTCATCTTCAGCAAAGATGTTAAAGTCACCACACAGCCCACAGGTCTTGTTGAAGTGTCTGTCTGACATCAGGACCTGGAAGTTGCCATCACCATCAATTCTGGCCACAAAGCCAAAGGCCTCACTGGAAAGCTTGAAGTACCCAGCCTCATGTTCTAGGTAGAGTCCTTTGGAGGCGTAGGGCATGTCAATGCTGGAAGACAAAGGGCAAGCTCTCTGGGCTTCTGATATGTTTTCAGGATGTCCCCAACCTTCCTACCCAACCCCAGCTTACAGGCCTCACACAGTGAAGCACAGTGGTAAGGCTCTAGATCAGTGCTGCAGAGACCTGGCCCTTTGGGCACCTACAATTCCTATGTCTACACCCCAGTTTCTACCTTTAAATTATGATGGAGTGAAGAGCATATGAGAAGAGCCCTGAGGTCCTTTCCAGCTTCTGACTTACCTTTGGTCTCCCTGCATTACGGTGCCATTGACAAACAAATGGATGTCAAAAAACTCCCCAAGATACACAGACAGGCTCACTCTCTTGCCATCTTGGAAGTTCCCTGAAAGGAAAAAAAAAAATACCACCCCAAAATTAACAAGTGTGTTCTTATCGTCTTCTGCACTCTCCACAGAAAGCTTCTCCTGAAAGACTCAACAGAAGAGCAACAAAAAACCCTGACACGCCCAGTCCCTCATCTTACTGTTTGTGTAAAAGTACTAAGAGCTTACACATGGCCATAGTGGACTCCCAAAGGCATGACGGTGCCCTTCTGGAAGTTTGTCATCTTGGTGTAAAAATAAGAGTCAATGCTGTATGATCACAAGTAGACGCAGTGTGAGCTGTTGATACACAGTTCTTCAGCACAGTGTGGCCCTCTTAGGAGACTCCCAGCCAGAACAGTATGTGTTGTTCTATTAAAATGGAGATTCTAGTCCCACTGTTTAACTGTATATGGTTTCTCCGTGAGAAATTTAAAGAGTGTGGGGGAACTTTAATAAGGACTCAATAAGTTACTGATATTTGTATATGGCCAATCACTTGGTAAAAGGGTCTCTGTCGATGGTCTGGCTGTGAGTGGCAAACACAGATGCAGCAGTAATGGAAGCTGGGATGAAAGGGTGTGAACTGGCCAGGGATTTTTTCACGGCTTTCTCAAAGCTTAACCTGTGAGGAACACAAAGTCTAGGCTGTTGGCTGTCAAGATAACAAACTGTGTAGGAGATGAAACAGAAGGGTCCATGGAGAACCTGCTTCTGGAGCCCTGGGAAAAGGGACATTGGAGGAAGTAAGAAGGGAAGCCAGTGTAGACAGGTCACCTGTGTGCCATAGGGCGCCCGAGAGGGCAGGGCACAGAAATCAGGTGGAAGGCTAGCCTTGGAAATGAGTAAATACATCTTCATCTTCTGCAGGGATGGAAGCTATGGCCTCCAGCTCCTCAGCAAAAGAACAGCAAGAAAGCGTGTGGAGCCACGGCCATTGAAGACTTGGGAGGGTCTGTTGATTTGAGGTGTTGCCGCCATAGTCAGGAGCACTGAAGAAGTGAGCCTCTTTACCCATGAAGAGGCCACGGTGTGCGGAGCGTCACTGTTGGGGGTTGGGCTGGTGCCATGTATTTGTTATGTGCTGGCTCCCCAAGATCTGGTTACACCCCAGAGGAGCACATTCCCACACACAGCAAGTGATGCTGTGTAACTTTGCCCCCGACCCCCATCATACGTGATTAGCCAGTAAAGCGGCTGACACCTGGGCTGGACAGAAGAGAGGTAAGAAGGGGATGAGGTTCTTGGGTTTGGGGTCTGAAAAAGACCACAAGGTGGGAAAAGAGAGAGGGAGCAGAAGATGTAGCAGGAGGAGAGGAGGCCGGAGAGAAGGAAGTCACAATGGAGCAGGATAGACCAACAGCACGTAGCCATGAGGACAGGCTAATGGAACAAAAGCAGCACAGACAGGACAACTTATTGGGACTGAGAGAAAGCTAAGTAGCTTAGAGGGTTGATAACCTGCCCAGCTCTAGGGCTTCAAAGTTTATAAAAGAAACTATAGTCATTTTGTGTCTATGTCAATTATTTGGGAACTAGCCAGGGTAGAGAAGCCTTCAAGAGTCCAATAAGTTTACCACAACACCTCACAGCAACATTGCCAGGATGAAATAGAGGTGCCAAGCTCATTAAACCAAACACAAAGGGCCGTCAGTTTGGACTGAGCTTCTGAACCCGACCAAACCAAAACCAGGAAACTAGGATGCACACCTGACCTTCTGAGGAAACGGGAGAGAGCTATCAAGATGACTCAGTGGGTAAAGCCTTGCTTGTTGCCAAGCCTGGCAGCCTGAGATGGGTCCCCAGGACCCACATGGCAGAAGACAAGAACCGACTTCCACAAGCAGTCCTCCTGCCTCCACACGTGTGTGTGGCACACGTGTGCACATATGAGTAAATTAACAAGTAAATTAAGGAGGCAGGAGAAGGAGGCAGATGGAGAAAAGGAAGGGAAGAAAGAAGGAAAGGGGGGAAGGGAGGAAAGATAATATCCCTGAATAGCCAGTAGCTGCTTTAATGACACAAGGAAATCAACTGTTCATCACAGCGTTCTGTGTCTCAGCCCTTCTCGGTCTGAGATCCCACCCTCCTCCCCTCAGCGCATTCCATTTTACAGAATGAGTCTCAAATAGCAAACAAAGCCACCCCCAAGCTCCTACTTGTCCTCATTCAGCCCTGTCCCACATTTCTAAGCTTTGGAGGCCTGGCCTGCTCTGCATTTTTACTGAGAACATTGTTTTTTAAGATTTTTTTTTTAATTTCATGTATGTGTGAGAGGTTTGGGGGTGGGTTGGTGTGTGTCCTCTGCAAGCACAGGTCGGGATCTTAACTGCTGAGCCATCTCCTCAATCTGAGAGTAGTTCTAAAGAGTCTCTGGCAGCAGAAGTTAAGGTGATGGCAATCCAGGAGCCTAGGTGACAGGCAGATTAGACAGTCCCGGTGGAGTCTCAGTGGGACGTGCATGGGTACCCTGTTGCTCTAGCTTCTCAACATGCTGGGAAATGCCCATGCTAAAATGGCTTTAAAAGACAAACAGCATCAAGTTCCATGGTGTAAGCCCTCTCAAGGATCTTTCCCATCCCTAGACATTTACTATAGATCCAAAGCCAAAACCCATCCCAGGCTCGCCTGAGGCCTACACTACCAACACTGCACACCCATGGAGCCTGCAATGAGGCAGAGCAAGGACTTCCTGTCTCCTTTCCTCTGGGTGTCCTTGACCCTTTTGACCTCCAACTTGTCTCATCAGTCTGTTCTTCCCTTCCATCCTCAACCTCAGTGATGGAACACCTGTCTCTGTTTCCTGGGAAACCCCACCAGGTGCCAACAGCACCTTCTTCCTGGGAACAGGAAAGGGTTCCCCATGGGGCTCTCCTTCTTGCAGGCTCTCCCTCCTACAGGAAAACTAGTGGGAACAAATGAACCAGGGAAGGTGTGGCTAGGGGTGATGCCAGGAAATGCAGAGGCAACAGCTGGGCAGCTGGGGAGGTGCCACAGCCATGGAGCTCTGGACCAATTCTTCCTGGCTTTCACAGATGCCATAGAAAGCTCAGGGGTCACTGCCATTGCCTAGAAGGCTGGGCCAGCCCAGAAGAAAATCAAACGAGGCCCCCAGAGCCATGTTGGGGAGCATGAGAGCTCCCACCCTTCCCAAGAGAAGAATGAAGAATGAGGGTGCATTCATTGAGGAGAAGTAAGAGAAGGAGGAGGGGGCGATCAGTTTGATGTACAGTTAAAGAAAGCCTGGGGAAAATAGACACAAAATCAAGATAAAGTGAGGTATGTGATCCCAACACTCAGGGAGGCTGAAACAGGAGGATCACAAGTTCCAGGCCAACCTGAACTACATAGCATAACTCTGTCTAACACAAAAGAAGTGGATCAGTGGTCTCAAAGTCACCTTACATGTAAACTGACAGGCAAGGCGACAAACTGGCTTTGTATAATAAAAGCTGTGGAACGTGGATCCCCGAGGTGGTGGCCCTGAGAGCCACCTGTTCCTCGTCACAGAACTTCTGAAGACTTGTCCCTGGCCCAGGAAAGAGCGGAATCAGGGAGGCCAGAGGACAGCCGGCCAAATAGTGTCAGGGTAGGCCAGATGTGAACAGGAGCAGGGCAGAGCTGGTGGCCCAGGATCTTCACCTACTGCTAGAATTTGGGGTCCTGAGTGGAGAGTTTAGGTTATGGTAACCAGGCCTCATTTCCTACTCAGAGACAAGTGGAAATTAACAAGGTAGGGACAAGGGTGGGTTTAGCACTGTGACCTTCAGTAAAGGCAGAGAACCTGTGGAGCTCCCAACCTCCCAATCCTGAGGAGGATTCATAGCAGCTGGCCCCAGCAGGAGTGGACAGAGGATTTGGAGGTGTTTAAAAAGACACACTATGAGCGAGCTGGGAGGATCTCAGAGGCCGTCTAAACAAGTGGCTCCTTAGTTTCATAGTCAGAACACCCTTTTCTTAATGACCCAGCACATGAGCACACACACACACACATGAGCACACGCATACACGCACACACATGAAAACACTTCTGTTTTCAGAGTCTCTGTTTTCACTCTTACCATATGCCACCTCTCTGAAGTTTTCTGGCATTTGCTGTTCTTTGCAAATGCTGGATACACCCCATGGCTTCTAGCTCAGTTTGAACAACATTGACCTGAACTCGCCCCTTCCTCCCTTCCTCCCTTCCTCCCTTGCTTGCTGGCTTCCTTCCTTCCTTTCTTTTAAGAGACAGCATCTCACTCTGCAGCAAAGGCTAGGCTTGAATTTGAGGTCACCTTATTCTTTCCCATACTGAGATTGTGTGCATGAACCACCAGGCCCGGGTAGATTGGTAGCATCTTACAACTGGAGAAACTGAGGCTTAAATATAAAATCTGATCTCGCCACCATTGGCACTGGAGGCTGGCTACCTTGCTGAGAGGCAGAAGAATTAGCAACGGCCCAGCCACACCATCTAGATGTCTGCAGCATGAACCCCAGATATGATCCTCCAAAATGTACCCAGAAACTGCCAGTTGTCGTCTGGTGGGGAAACCACTCCCACTAAGAACACTATTCATCTGGAGCACAGCAGATTTCCTGAACCCAAGCTCAAATGTCCTTTTGCACCATAAACCACCTGACTAAGCTCTCTCTGCATGGTGGATTCACCAAACCACAGACACTGATGGGAACTTTAAATCCCCTCCATTTCCTTTACCTCCTTTCCTTGCTACAGATACCGTGCAACCATTAGAAAAACATGGCATTCGAAGTGACCCCAGAAGGGAACCCCACATACCATGAACCTCCAAAATAGCACTTCCTAGCATCGTTGGAAAAAAAAATGGGGCTTCCTCCCACCCAAGAAGAGAGGCAAAGCCTCCTGGATCTTCCCAGGCTTCCAGCTGGCCTCGAACTCATTGTACTAGATGCTCCACGAGCAGTGAGCCTTCACCCCTCACCCCATGAGTGGGAGCGGGAGGCCTCCTGCCCCATCAGAAGCATACAGGAAGCTTGAACCAGGGTGAGTCCTGGGGGGTCACTCTCAGATATCGCAAACAAGCCTTCAGTTACTTGTGGCTCTCCTTGGGCTAATTTGGGAGCCAGATCTTATCACCATGATGTAAGAAGACAGGGCTCTACAGAACAGGAGGAAGAATGACTCCCCGGTCTCTCTGTGGCCCCTGTGCTGACTGTGGAAGACATAAAGCCTTGGCTTGGGCCCCCAATCACAAGAGGGCTCCCCTTGGCATCAGGTAGGCTTCCATGTACAGACATAAACACTTAACTCAGGAAATAAACAAGGCCCACAAACACCCAGACAGGAATATAAGTGACTTAGAATCAAGGAAACAGGATGTCACTGGAGAACAATTGAGCACAAGGTAATCCTAGATCTATAAATGAAACTCGGGTTCCAAAGCCCAGGCTCCAGCCTGCCTCCCACACTCCACTAATACCAGCAGGCAAAGGAACCACCAATCTTTCTGATGTTACAGTAGGATTTGGATAAAAACGCAATCAGTCTACAGTAAAGTACATTTACAACTGATTCTGATCAGGAGCTTCCAGAAAACTGACCCTTGACAGGAGCAAGTTGTCAAGAGAAAAGAATCATAAACCAGCGGAGAATCAACTGGGGCATCCGGAAATACATGATCCCTCCTTGGATCTCAAAGTTTCCCCTGGGTACTGAAACCAGGAAAAAAGTGGCCCATGAGGCTGGGCCTCTGCTGCAGTCCTGTGTGGTGGCAGGAGGTTACCATGAAAGAGAACCTAACCTTGACAGAAGCACGCAGAGGCCAGCAGTGTGTGACTCTTTGATGAATTCAATAACCGGATATCCAATGGTGACCCGGATGCTTTTGTAACTTCGTTTGGGTAACAGGCCACGTTTTTTAAAGAGCTGATCTCACCTAAGCCTGACAGAGCCTGAACTGTAAAGACGAGGAGGCTGGAGAGACTGCCATTTCCCTGGGGACTCTGATGGGGAAGGGGCGTGAGTGTATGGCTCTTCCTATGTTCCCGTCGCCTCACAGGGGAGCAACCTAATCTAGGTACTCCTTCACACAGGCTCCTTTTCTAGACGGCTCTAGAGCCCACTAAGTTGACACCCCTTTAACCTCTCCACCATGATGTTTGAGTAGGGGGACCTCCACTCAAAATACACGCTGGGGTTACCTGAGTGGCAGGCCTGAGTTCCTGCCTCCCTGGTTGGGGCAGGAAGAAATTCTGCTCTCCTAAACCAGACCCTAGCTGTTGCCTCTGGGGCAAGATGGGACCCCACATCCCGGTGTTCAGAATGGTTTCCACAGCTTGTCACACTCCAAGAGTGGCCCTTTGCAGCGCCTGCCTTGTTACTGTCACCCAGGCTGCCCAGTTCTAGGAATGGCCTCCAGGCTCGTAGATTTGAATGCTTGGTCATTAGAGAGTGGGGCTACTTGACAGGGATTTGGAGTGTGGCCTGTTCGAGCAGGTGTGGCCTCGTTGAAGGAAGTGTGTCACTGGGGTTTCAAATGCTCAAGACAGGCCCAGTAGCTCTCTCTTCCTGCTGCCTGTAGATCCAGATGTAAAGTTCTCAGCTCTTTTTTCTTTGGTAATAAATAGTGATAGGGAAGTACAAGCTGAATAAACCCTTTCCTCGCCAAGTTGCTTTGGTCACCATGTTTCATTGCAGCAATAGTAACCCTAACTAAGAAAACCCTTATGATTCTAAACATTTGGTCCCCAGTAAACACCAGCAACCACAGCTGGGAAATTACTACACATGCAATTCTTGGTCCCATTCCTGAACTTCTGGAGCCAGAACTCTGGGGTTAGACCTAAGCAGTAGCCTTAGAACTCTTCTGGGTAATCTTGATGCTTCTTGAAGTCAGGAACCATTGCTCAAGCTTCGCCATCACTCCAGCCTGGCTCCTCGGAATGAGCTCTCCCTCCCTCCTGCTCCTTCCCTTGACTCATGCTACCCCCATTGCATGGAAATCTCCCTGTCTTCTCCTCTTAACCCAAGCCCCTCACCCAAGACTCCTCAGATGTCACTCATGTGAATTCCTTCCTCTACTACAGTCATTCTCAACTTTCCCGATGCTGCAGCCCTTTAATACAGTTTCTCGTGTTGTGGTGACCCCAACCATAAAGTATTTTTGTTGCTACTTCATAACTGTAAATTTGCCACTGTTATGAATCATAATATAAATATCTGTTTTTTTATAATTTTAGGTGACTCAGTGAAAGAGTCATTTGACCCTCAATGGGGTTGCAGGCCAACAGACTGAGAACCACTGCTTTAGTATACCACAGCGCCAGGTTTCATGGATTCTTCTCCAGTTGGTGTTGAAAGATTCCACTGAACAACAGAAAACAGAGAGGAATGAGATACTGCCCGTGCCCTTGTAGGGCTCCTAGAGAACAGGAAGATAGCGGGATGCTGAAGTCATTCTGTGACTGATTTGCTAACAGAGGTAGGTGGAAAAGCAGCCAAAAAGGGGTCTTAGTTAGGGCTTCTATTGCTGCCATGGAACACCATGACCAAAAAGCAAACAGGGGAGGAAAGGGTTTATTTGGCTCACACTTCCATGTCACTGTTCATCAACAAAGGAAGTCAGGACAGGAACTCAAACAAGGCAGGAACCTGGAGGCAGGAGCTGATGCAGAGGCCATGGAGGGACACTGCTTATTGGCTTGTTCTTCATGGCTTGCTCAGCCTGCTTCCTTATAGAACCCAGAACCACCAGCCCAGGGCTGGCACCACCACAAGGGGCCAGGCCTTCCCACATCAATCATTAATTAAGAAAATGTCCTATAGGCCAGCCCGCAGCCTGATCTTATGAAGGCATTTTCTCAGTTGAAGCTCTGTCCTCCTAGATGACTCTAGCTTGTGTCAAGTTGACATAACACTAGCCAGTTCAGAGAGCATCTCAGAAGCAGGAGGAAGCCAGGAGAGTTGGTACACACCTATAACCCCAACATTCAAGAGGCCAAGGCAGGAGAATCTCCACTTCAAGAACATCATGGGACACACTAAATAAGGGGACCCTCACAGCCGTGGCACAGTCAGCTTGCCACATTTACAAACAGCGTAACACATGCTGGAACCAGAGAACCGCGCATGGATCCAGAGCATGAATAGTAGAGAAACAACCGTGAGAGCCATCCAACGTATGTGTGAAGCAAGGCCCTGCGTGCTTCCAACCTTGTGCAAGGCTCCTTTCAGCCCTCTCTGGACTAGGTCCTGAGCCTGGGACCTGACCTTGGAGTTGCCCATTTATTCCAATATTGAAGGGAATCCCACTGGGTCAGTTTAGGGAAAAAAGAGTGATGAGATTGCTCAAAGGTGGGGGGGAATGTCGGCTATACAAGCCTAACAATGTGGGTTTTGACCCACAGAACCCACATCTGTGAGTCCAGCATTCCTAAAGTGATTTGGGAAGTGGAAAGTAGAGACTAGCCCAGAAGCTCATGGGCCAGCTGGCCTGGAAGACACAGCACAGCAAAAGCAGTAAGAGAGACACTGACCCCCACACTAACCATGGCATGCTCACATGTGTACGTATGAGCACATGGACACACACACTAATAATAATTACTACTATTGATTAAGAAACTTAGAAAAACTCAATATGTGCTCAAATTCTCAAATTCTGTATCCCCAACCCTCCTGTCTGTCACTCTGGCTTGTCTTCTACTAAGAATCGCAATCAAGTGGGTTTGACCAGAAACCTCCCGAACCCTGAAACTCCTCTCTGAAGTGCTCTATTAAGGGCCTCACCCGTGTCCTTGACTCTGAACATCCTTTTGGAATTTGGGGGTCCGACCCTCTCTCTTGCGCTCTCCTGCCACAAAGCCCCGCTGCAGCAGACCCTCTTGAAGTTAAGGCCTTCCTTCCCGGTTCTAACAAGTGTCTCAAAAGGTTCCCCTAACAATATAGCTGTTTGTCAGTCACACTTCCCCAAGGCAGAGGGCCCCGGCTTTGCTGGGTTCACAGCACCCTCACTCACATGCCACAGCACATTAGTTCTTAGAGCGGCTCTGGACCCTAGTTCTCTATCACTGCCTCAGCCCTACAGGGCACCCTCCATCCCTCGTGCAGAGGGAGTGGGCGGAGACTGGAGACCGGGAAGGATGCTGATAGCCTTCTTTGGATACAGTCCCTCATCTGTAAAGAGGGATGGTTACACCCACATCCCATACTGCAGTGAGGATGCAAAGACAACTCAGGTGGACTCTTCCGGTAACTTAGGAGGTGTTCAACCTCTTAATTCCGAATCCCACGTGTCCCAAAGCTCTTCTACGTCATCTTTTTTCCTCTGTGATTCTGGACGCCTGGAATGTTGCCTGCACCCACAGCAATGGACACAACAGCTGGTGTGACACAGATGTCCTCACAGCAGACGGAGGGAAGGTGTCCTGGGAAGGCCACTGCCCTCCATATTCTCAGAAGCGACCTCTCATCTCAGCTGTGTCATGAGAGTTGTAACCCTCCCTCCCCCACCCCAGCTGCCCCTGCTCTGAGATGCCGCCATGGGTACCCAGGGCTCACCGAGAATGGAGAAGGAGCGTTGCTGGCAGTCCCCAGCCAGGAGGTAACTGCAGCCCCCTGCAAAGCTGTACATCGTCTCATCGAAAGTGTTGATGAAGTCATCCCCAAAGAGGCTGCATCGGGCCGTAGACGGCCTGTCACGATTCTTTTCTGTGCAGAGGGTCCCTGAGGGAAGAGGCCACAGGTGACCATGAGGGGACCATCAGCCCAAAGTTCTCTGGCCCTATAGAAAAGAGGCTACAACTGATAGAAAGTAGAAACAAGGAAATATTTTCCATTTTAAATGAGGTCCCTTTTCCCTGAGCATGACTCATGTCAATAATAGAAAAAGAATCTTCCAGGGCATACATTAATTTTAGTAAGACTTTCTGACACATGCAATGATGCCCATTATAGAAAATGTAGAGAATATGGAAGCGAACCCAAGAGACGTTAAAGTCATCTGTGGTCCATCATTGGGCAGAAACTCAAGTTGGCATTCTGGCAGTCATTTCATTGCTCTGCTTCATGATGCTGGTCAAAGGGCGCCACTGCCATTTCCACACTGGGAATCTCAGTGAGGGAAGAAAGTGAAACAAGCAGTGTAGTGAGAGGGGGGGTGGCCTGGAACCCAGAGAACTGTCCTCTGACTTTGGCTCTGTGTGACTCTCTGACATGAAAATAAATGCTGTCTCCAAGGCTCGGGTTCCGTTCTTCCCATCCTGTGCTCCCATCATACGGCACAGTTCTTTGCCACCCAGTCTCCGCAGATACGGCGTTTTTGGAGGGGGCGTATTTCAGGAACAGGATGCTCTACAGAACTATCACAGAGGCAACCACTGACTCTTGAAGCCACAAGCCTAACACAGACCAAGCACATCTACTGAGTCCTGGAAGGAGGTGTCCCAGTGGTATAGGGCAAGGGTAAGGAAAATAGTTGGTACCTACCTGGCCAGGTGAGGGCCAAAACAAACAGCCAGATCTTATACCTGACAGCATTCATCTGCAAAAAAAAAAAAAAAAAAAAGGGGGGGGGGGGATAAATAGTTGGTTCTCCCTGCCTAGAGAGATGACTGCCAGAGCATACTGCCGATGCATCCAGCGAGGAGGCTTTTTCTTAGGGCATATATATCCTTAATGGCCCCCAAGCCTCCTTTGAGCATGAAAACCTAGTCCCCAACATGCTCCCATGATAGTGCCATGACAGTGCCAGGCCTAAGAACAATCAGTCCTGGTGGGCCACACTGCTGGGCACCTTCTCCAGACAGTAGTGCCAGAACCAGCTCTACTCCCTTCTCCTGTTCTCCAGGATGACCTGGGATCCAATGTCCCATAGCTCTGCACCATCTGGAGAAGAGGTGCCACTCAGCCATCATACATGGCAACCAACTAGGAAGGGAAGAATCTGGCTCTTTTTGCTGCCATTGGAACCCAGACTCAGAGACCAGCCAGGGGCCACCACTTAGAACTTGTTAGTCACCTGCCCTGGGCCATGAGTGCCTTTAGAACAGGGACTGTCTCTCTCATCAACGTCCCCAGAACCCTCAAGGACACTCAGCATCCAGTACACGCTCAATAAATGTTTGCTGAACGGCCTTGACAAAGGAACAGGGGTCTAACAGCCCTGGACCTGAAGACATTTTTCTATAATGTGCCTTACCCCACCCCCGACCAGAGAGGACAGACACTCACTCCTGGATGACAGAATACAGTCTCCCAACCCTCAGAATCCCTGCCACAGCCCCTCTCTTCTGGAGAAGTTTACAGGAAGCACAGCAGGTGACACCGGAGGTGTGCTGGAGACGACTCTTCCTACACAATACCCCTTCGGGCCAATGAAGAGGGATAAACCCAGTATCTCATGAATGTGAACAGAACACTGGGCCAAGACTGGGTCACAAAGCTGATGTCCCTCTCCCCTGCCCTCCCAGCACAGTGGTTCATCAGGGGCTCGCAGCAGGTACCCAAGAAAGGAGGGAAAAGCGCTGGCCAACCTCATCTTTGTACAGTTCTGCCAGGCCAGAAAGTCTCTTCAGAAAGAAAAGCAGAACTCAGCATCAAGAGCAGAAAGGACTTTTGGATCGGCTAGCTCTGAGTGGTCCCTCCAAACAACCCCTTCTGGTCCAGGTATAGAAGCCCCCACACACACACACACACACACACACCGAGCGCCAGCACCTCAGGGGCAGGGATCAGCCCTATACCTCCCTTCCACGGCTAAGCCAGCTCTCCTTCCAAGACCATCATACCTTCCCCCTTACAAACAGGGGCTGTCTCTCCAAGGACCCTTGGGAAAACCGCTGCTCAGTTGTGCCACCACTCCCAGGTCATGTTCCAGAGAAACTGCCCGCCCGCTGGATCTGCTCAGGCTGTGGGCTGTGTCGCTGTCAAGTAGTCCAGGGGCTGCAAAGTCCTCACAGCCAGGGAGAGCAAGCCCAAGCTGTGACCAAGCACCCACTCCTCTATGCTGCAATAGCTTGGAGCTGCCACAACAGGGCCCTGGCCTTCTCTTAATTATGGACAGGAAACAATGGCAGGATGCAGTTGTAGAAGTACTTCCAGGCTGATAAGACTTGAAGAGCCAGGAGGGAGAGCTCCTGGAAGCTGCCTTAATGAGCTGCCTTGCTCCTCTAACACAGCTCAGTTTGGTCCCTGAGACTCCCTGAATGCCCCTGCAAACAGCCAGAACAGAAACAGTAGGTTTCCTATGGCAGCCTGGTCCAGGCCAGGAGACAGAACCAAGTTATGTCAACATCACTTTGGGAACCCCCTGAGGTGT
The DNA here is from genome assembly GCF_907164565.1 of Psammomys obesus. NCBI lineage: Eukaryota > Metazoa > Chordata > Mammalia > Rodentia > Muridae > Psammomys > Psammomys obesus. Next base: position 1,242,016 of record NW_026590905.1, on the reverse strand, counting down.
TTGAGAAACACCTCGAACCAAGCCAACTTAGCAGCAGGGTGACAGGAAGAAGTATGCCGACACTTCCTGCCCCTGTCACCCATGGGCATGAACAATCCGGGCCAGAACTCACAAAAAACAGCCTGTTTGGAGTCTAGCCAGTGTTTTATGGACAGGTTAAAGACAGAGGCCCTGGGTCGGGCATGGTGGCACATGCCTTTAATCCCAGCACTCTGGAAGCAAAGGCAGGAAGATCTCTGAGTCTGAAGCCAGCCAGGTCTACTTAGCAAGCCCCAGGACAGCGAGGACCACATAGAAAAACCCTGTTTCAAAACAAACAGCGACAAAAGATGAAAGCCCCGATCACAAATCCAAGACTTTGGAGAGGAAGCGGGGGAAATGATGATTTCATTCTAATACCACCACCCCAAAAGATTCACACACGGGCTTGCGCATGCTCGCCTGCACACCTGCTCTCTGCTAGGCCTAGAACCCAAGACCTACGGGTGATGAACAAACGGTCTTCCACTGAGCTACATACATCCCGAGGCCAACGCCCCACTTCCAGAGCCCCGATTCTTTACACTGTCGTACCCTGCACACATGAATGCACTCCACTCCCGCCTCCGAACCGCCCATTCCCCAAAGCCCCATTCTCAGCACGCTCCGACCAACTAACTCCTGGTCTAAAAGACACAGGTACAGTGCAGGAGAGAGGAGAAGGCAGGACTCCCTCTCCGTGGGCTTCCGGGCACTTAAGCTGGGCAGTTACGACAGAGCGCTTGGCGGTGGCCTACACCTTTGCTCCCTACTATACCATCTGCTCCAAGACTCTGAAGAACCACTATGTCCACCTTCACCATGCTCCCTTCACACACACCACACACTGCCCCGTTCCCTTTTCCACCGTCTTAGTTAGGGCTTCTATGGCTGTGACAAAACACCATGGCCAAAAAGGGAGGAAAGGGTTTATTATGCTTCCAAATCACAGTTCATCGCCAAAGGAAGTCAGGACAGAAACTCAAACAAGGCAAGAACCTGGAAGCAGGAGCTGACGCAGAGGCTGCTCAGTCTGCTTTCTTATAGAACCCAGCACCATCAGCCCAGGGATGGCCCCACCCACAATGGGCGGGGCCCTCCCCACAGCAATCACTAATTAAGAAAATGCCCTTCACGTTTGCATAACAGCCTACAAGCATTTTCTCAATTAAGGTTCTCTCCTCTCTGATGATTTCAGCTAGTATCAACATAAAACTAGCCAGCACAACCACTCAAGGTAGGAAGGCTAGTATTACCAGGGAAGAAAAAAAATGAAAGAGGCAAGATTAGCCCTTAACATTTCTGTTGCCAGAGTCGTTAGGGGTAGAGTCCGGACTCTAGAAGCCTAGTAAGCTAGCCTTGGTCAGCCATCCTCAACAGACCCATTTAAAAAGGCATGTGGTAATGAAAGGTTAATGAATAAAGATTCATTCACGTGGCCACTTTGGGAAGCAGAACAAGGAGGCCCAGTGACCTTACCCTAAGTCCATCTATGAGATACTGATATGAAATTAGGGTTAAATAGAGGGCAGGATACATACATACAGGCACACACATGTAATCAGTATGCTGGTCATGCACTACTGGTCAAGGCTTGGCCCCGCCCATCTTTTCCCCGGGAGACAAGTCCCTCCTCCAGCTTTACCCTCCCCAGAATGAGATTCCTGGGGAAACTCCAGTGTCTTAGGAATTGTCTCAATAGCCTGATATAAAAAGAGTAGTGCAGGTCTCATCAGGATATCCATTCCAGTTCCAGGGACCTTACACCCTCTTCTGGTCTTTCAAAATGCTGAGCAATATAGCACTTTTTTTTTTTAAGACACAGCTGACCCTGATAGCCAAATGAACTGGTGCCTGGTGGTGTGTTTTTAATCCCATCCCTCAGGAGGCTGAGGAAGGAAGACCAGGAGTTGAAGACCAGCCTTTGCTTCATAGTGAGACTCAGCCTTGTGAAGAAAAAAAAAAATCAAAATTAAAAGTCTGAAAAAAAAATGTTGGAAATTAAATCCAAGAAAATTACTCCAAAAAATAAGAAAGTGAAAAACTGTAAGAAGTGCTAGGAAAGAGCATAAAATGAAAGGATCCCAGGAGAAGCTCTGACAGCCAATGCTGGGATTTTATGAACCGTGCTCTGTCTGTGTTCACAGCCTCAGACCCCCGAGCATTTTAACTCAGATAATTATGAGGGTGGGCAGGAAACCGCAGCTGGGGGGAGTGGAAGTGTGATACGGGGAAAGGAAAGCCACTACTGAAAGATGTTTATAGGACATCCATCAGGAGAGACGGAGGGAGGGAGGGGGCAGGAATGGAAAGGGAGGACCATCAATTTAATCCTTGGGACAGGGAGGTAGTATGGGAAAGACTCAGCCGTGGAGCTGTGATATTTCTGCACTTAGTCCTGTCAATTGTTAGCCAGGACTGTTTCATTAGCTGTTAAACGCCCGGCTCATAGACACAGAGATGGGTCTCAGATAAGTTAGGTCAGAGGATTATGGGAGAGGACTGTAGTAAATGGTCCCACTAAGTCTTCATTCAGAGTTAGGGAATTTTGGTTTTCCAGAAAAAAAAGACGAGCTTACCATCATCAGCATTTATGAAGAAGGTACTTTAGGAAGAAGGAAGTTAAACTCAGAAAGAAAAACACTAGAAATAAAAGTAAACAAAGAATTCGGTAGCCACGGGACGAATATGAACAGGTGGTGACTTCACAAGCCAATAACAATGATAGCGAGAAATGAAAGAGTTAAAATAATAAATAAATAGTAGGAGGCTGAGGCAGGAGGATAGTGATTTTAAGGTCACCCTGGGCTACACATAAGACTTTGTTTCCCAAAAAAAGAAAGAGAAAAAAACGGAAAAAGGAGAACAGAGTACTAGAAAGAAATAGGACAAAGAAATGACAATCGTGGTTGGGTGTAGTGGCGCATGCCTGTGATCCCAGCATTCAGGAGGCAGAGGCAGGTAGATCTCTGTGAGCTCAAGGCCAGCCTGGTCTAGGAATTGAGTCCAGGACAGCCAAGGCTACACAGAGAAACCCTGCCTCTACAAACAAACAAAAAAGAGGGATGACAATCGCAATGAAAGTAGTTTAAGGTTCTTGCATTCTTCAGACTTAAGACAGGAATACATAGAAAATGAGAAGAACAGAGTCTGAAGAACAGAATTCAGGGCTGCGGTGTAGCTCAGCTAACAGAGTGCTTGCTGCACACACGAGCCCTGCGGTCAGTTCACAGCCTGTGATCTCAGTACTTAATTCAGGAAGTAGAAACAGGAGGGTCAGGAGTTTAAGGCCAGCCTCTGAAAAAAAAAGATGAGTTTAAGGCCAGCCTGGGTTGCCTGAGACCCTGGTTCAAACAAATAAATTACTAGAGGGTAGCATTTTTATAAAATTAAAGACTAAAATAAGAGGCTGGAGAGGTGACGGGGCTAAGAGCACATATTCATCTTCCAGGTGACCTGGGTTCTATTCCAACACCCACACGGCAGCTCACAGCCATCTATGACTCCAGTCTCAGGGGATCCAACGCTTACTCCTGGCATCCAAGGGCACAGACATACCTACAGGCAAAACACTTATATACGTAAATTAAAAAAAAAAAAATTAACCCTTACAAAAGAAAAGACTGTATAATAAAATGAAATTCAAACCAGTATATTTTTGCTTGTAAATATGGCTAACTATGGAAAGTAAACATGCTACAATAACCACTAAATTTGAGATACTGGTAAAGTCTGGGGAGCAAGAGAGACGACAGGGCCTATGGAGCAGCCCGTGGGGGCTGGCCTCTGTAAACTCTTCATCGTTTTAGCTATTTCAACACTATGGAGTAAATGGAGCATTAGGATGGGCAGAGCTGGCTAGAATGCAGGTGCTTCTGTATTAGCGTCTCTGGGTCTGTATACGGTTGCAATCTTCCTTTAAATAAAGAGTCCCGAAGCCAAGTGAGTAGGGAGTGAAGGCTATGTTATCTGAGCTCCGTGTGTTTGTTGAAGATTCTGCGATTTCTCCTGTTGATGACGTCTAGTCAGGAGAGCTCATGATTATAGGTTATTATTATTATTGTTGTTATTGTTATTATTATTATTATTATTTAACTTTTTTATTAGTTCTTTGTGAACTTCACATCACCCACCCCAGTCACAAGTTTGGGCTACACAGTAGTCCTAGGCCAGCCTGGGCAACAGAATGAGACCCTGCCTCAAAACCAGGCAGCGGAAAGGCAGGCTGGCAGGGGCTATGGGAGCTGCTGCAGAGAAACACTCAGCATTTCTCACCCAAAACTGAGGCGCTGTGGTAGGAAGCCATCTTGAGAAGGTCATGCCCAAGCTTTGGGAGAGTAAGCCCCTACATTTTTCTTTACCCTGGAACTCCCTCATTATGTAATGTGGCACAGTCCCTGACAGTGCTTTATTTGTAGCACGGTGTGACCTAGGCAGAACGCCTCTGAGGAAAGCTCATTGACAAATACATATGACGGACTTGGAGTCAGGGACACAGGACAAAGTGCAGCTTGCTTTCCTATTAAGAGCGGTGGCTCTGGCGGTCGGCCAAAGAGGATTGAGAGGCCGAGCAGACAAGTACCAGTTTGTGCAGAGACTGAACATCAAAGATTCTTTAGTCGTCCTCCCGGCAAAGGGCAAAGAGACACCTTGTTAGTGGTGGTTTTCTTATATCAGTCGGGGCAGAGCTGATGGCCGTCCTTTGTTCCTCCAAGCTCGATGCCTGGCTTGGTGGCCAAAGCTGTTCTATGCCCAGGACTCACAAAAATCAAATCAAGTCAAATCCAGGCAGCGAGACTGCAGGAGAGCTGGGCCCACCACTCGCCACTCATCTCCTGTGAGGTGCTGTGGGTATGGGGATGATCCCCTCTTCTCCCACCACCACCTGCAGCAACCAGGAAAACCTGCTCTGTGGTCGTGAGAGCGTAGCGGTCCAGCCCCTCACAGACTGCAGCACTTGGGAGATCGGGGCCCTGAAACTTGACTGGGCAGCACGGTGGAGCTGGCTCTGGAGGCTTGAGTGCAGGTGAGCTGGCCCCGAGGCCGTGAGAGCAGGAAAGCTAACTCTGCCTCTTGCCGGTTTCGGCACTGGGTGGCCCAGCAGGGGCAGTGCTGGAGAGCTCGCCCTGGTGATCTGGATAAGGGAGAGCCAGTGGGCTGACCAGCTCAGCGACCACCCAGGCCCAGATCCAGGCCCCTGAGATGGCCCACCTCCAAAGCTATATCCTCCGTTGAGACACATTTGTGTCATGGGTTGGGATGTATGAAAGGGCCAGTCCTGCTGTTCCAAAGCTGCAGGATCTCCATGACACAGGGCAGCAACAGGATAATTAGAAGGATGAGGATCCAATATTGGTGGTGTCACAGAAGCCAGAGGTCCTGAACCAGATCAATGACTCACCGCAATGAACATTTGCAGGTGAAGATGTGTGGTCAGAGGGATGTACAGCGGGACACACTGTGACCTACTACAGCTTCCACAATGAGATGCTTTCTATGCTGTGTGTGTGTGTGTGTGTGTTGGGGGAGGATTCAAGGGCAAAGACCAGATATGAGGGGACAGAGAGATGAGTAGGACCGGGGCACATGATATGAAACTCACAAAGAACTAATAAAAAGTTAATTTAAAAAAAAAAAAGTCTATAATCGTGAGCCCTCCTGACTAGACGCCATCAACAGAAGAAAATTTTCTAAGTCTTCAACAAACACAGGGAGCTCAGATAACAGCATTGCAGGAGGTGGTCATTGAAGAAATTGAATGGAGAGTCCAAATGTGTTAGGTTCAAATGAAAATGCAGCATATCAGAATTTGTGAGGTGTAACAAAGGTAATTCTAAAGTGGAAGTTCAGAGAGGGCGGATCTATACATATTATATATACATACATACATATATATGTGTGTGTGTGTGTGTGTGTGTGTGTATCATTGTGTTTAACCTCTGTACTGACAAACTAGATTTCTGGCTGCCACTCACCTTGCTACACCTATAAAAGTCCTTTCTCTTACAGCTTTACATCTAAATAGATCCACCATGACCTCTCATACCTCTAACTTATACACCTTTCCTTTCGTAAAGCACCCACTTCTGTCCTTCATTTTACAACTTAAGTACCAATTCCCTTTCCTTCAAAGAATCTCAGAAACTAATCCTCTCCAACCAGTACACCATTGCCAGTCTCTGTACCCTAAAGGAACACACGTGTAAGACAAAAGGGTCTTCCAGAGCTAAGCCAGACCAGAGCTAGTAGGGACACCACTGGCTCCATCCATGACAGCCACAACAAGCACACCTCTCAGGGAAGACATGCCTTTTAGAAGGGTTCAAACACACGACCAAGTGGAATTATAAAGGGGGAAAGAACAAAAACTGACAGACACATCCACCAGGACAGAAGCTCAAGCAAGATAAATAAGCAAAAGTTATGAGACAAAAAAGCCCACAAGCCATGCCCAATCCACCCATAATCACAACCATAATCACCCATAATCACAACGGAAAGTACCAAGATTGCTGAAGTGTCTGAGAAGGAATTTAGAGTCCTGCTTTTAAAAGATTATTAGTGATCACATAAATGTCTCAAATAAGCAGAAGAATGATCTAAAAAAAAAAAAAAAAAACTCTAAAGTCAACCCCAACAGTACTGTTGCCAAAGTGACCAGTGGGTAAATTTGGGAAGGAAGTGACAAAAGTTCAGGAAATTTTAACAAGAAAAATCACAACACTGCAAAGAAACCAGGCATAACTGAAAATTAAAAAAGCAATCAACCAAATGAAAACCTCACCGGGAAGCACCTCTTATCAGTGCTTATTACCGTCTGTTGACAAGGTAAGTTTCAGGATGGAGGGCAGAGTTATGTCATGTAACATTTGTAAAAAAAAAAAAATATTAAGGATTTTGACCAATATTTTCAAGTCTAGAATATATTCAAGAGATAGTAGATAAATGCTAAGATAAATACAAAAGGCAAATTACTTAATGAAATGTAACAGAAATTTCCCAACCAAGAAAAAAAATTGACATTCAAATACAGGAGGCATTTAAAACCCCAAACAGGAGTGACCAGAGAATGACCTCTCCACCCACCCCCCCGTGTGGTATTCAAGATGATAAAAGCACAAAGTAAGGAAATAATATTAAACACTGAAATGGGAAAACACTGACTCATCTACAGAGGGAACAATATCAGAATAACCTTAGACTTTTCATCAGTAGCCTTGAAAGCCAGAAAAGCATGGAATGATAGATTTCATGTTCAGGGAGCAGATAACTCCAAATCAAGAATGTTGTTACCGGAAAATCTTTCTCCCAACTGGTGGAGAAATGGGGACATTGTAAGATAAACACAGATTAAAGCAGCTCATGGCAATCAAGCCAGCACTTTAAAATTCTTGAAAGACTGTTACACCGAAAAGAAAAAGAAAAAAAAAAAAAGCCTCATGCATGAAAAAAAAAAAAAAATACACCCTTGAAAGGAACAGATGAACAAAGAAGAGCTGAAAAACCAGAAAACCCCAAAACACTCACAAGGGAAAAAAGGAAAGCAAACACACAAACAAACCTAATAAACCAGCCAAATGGTACAGCCCCTAACAAAATGACCATGTTATCCAAAGCAATCTACAGATCCAATGTGATTCCCACGAAAACCCCAGCAGCATTCTTCACAGAACTAGAAAAATATCCAACCTGCAGAGCTATGGTGTCAAAATCAGCATAATACAGGCACAATAACAAGACATATAGACCAGTAGATTGTGGGCCCAGAAATAAACCCACAAAGCTGTGGCCATTTAGTTCTTGACAAAGGCATCAAAACCAGACGAGAGCTAAAAATCACAAGTGGTTTGGAGAAGACTGCACACTCACAGAAGACAGAACTCACATCCTCAGCTCCGACCCTGAACGAACATCGATGACTACCTCGAAGACCTTAACTGAAAAGCTGAAACTGAGCCAGGCGTGGTGGCACACGCCTGTGATTGAAGCACTCGGAGAGGCAGAGGCAGATGGATCTCTGTGACTTCAAGGCCAGCCTGGTCTACAAAATGAGTCCCAGGACAGCCAAGGCTACACAGAGAAACCCTGTCTCGAAACAAAAATAAAATCTGAAACAGCTGGAGAAAAAACAAGGAATGCACATGAAGTTATAGTACAGGCAAGAGCTTGCTAACAGGACAGGAAAATGGTCTCAAGAATCAGCCAATGATACTACATGAAATTTTAAAATCTCTGCATGGCAGAGGACGCTATCAGCAGAGTAAGCAATCCACAGAATTGGAGAAAATGTTTGCCAGCTACACCTCCGACAGGGCACTGATACCTAGAACATAAAAGGAATTGCAACACCAAAAACATGAAAATACCCATCGAGAAATGGGCTAATTAAATGAAGGTACAGCTCTCAAAAGAACAAACACAAAGACCAAGGAACATTTGTTTTTAGTGCTCCTCATCCTCAGCCATCAAAGAGACACAATTAAAGCCGCTTTGAGGGTCTATCTCGCCCCAGTCAGAATGTCTGTCAGCAAGAGAGGAAACGCTGGTGAAGCTGAGGGGAAATAGGAACCTTTGTCCAGGGCAGCTGGGAGCGTGATTTAGTGCAGGCTTTATCGAAATTAGCTTGGAGACTCCTCAAGGAAACCAAAAGTAGAACTACTACATGACCCAGCTATACCCCTCCTGGGCATGGACCCCAAAAATCCTATGTCCTACACAGATCCTCACTGGTCCGTGTTCATTGCTGCCTGATCCACAAGAGCCAGGCAATGGAACCAGCCTTCAAATCTGTCAACAGATGGACAGGTAGAGAAAATGTGACAAAACGCACATAGAATTGTATTCAGTTGCTAAGAGATAATGAAAACAGGGCCTGAAGGGGTGGCTCAGTGGTTTAGGGCACACGCTGTTCTTGCAGAGGATCAGAGTTGGCTTCCCAGCACCCATGTCGCAGCTCACAACCACCTGTAACTCCAGATCCGGGCGCTCTGACGCCCTCCTCTAGCCTCCAGAGGTGTAGCAGGCACGCCTACTGTATACACACAAGCATGCAGGCAGGCAGGCAGCCATACACACAAATCTCTTTTAAATTTCTATCAAAAAATAAAAAAAGAAGGAAGAGAACCAAAATAAGAAAGGGAGGAAGGGAGGGAGGGAGGGGGGAGGGAGGGAGGGAGAAGGAAATTTACAGGGAAATATGTGGATTTGGAAAATAAATAAAATGAAGTGACCCAGTCTCAGAAACATCACATGTTCTCTCTCCTATGTGGAGTCTAGCATATGTTTGTATGTATGGGTATAGCCATGCGTATAGACTATGAAATGAGAAAGGAGAGCTTGAAAGAGGAACAGAGGTGGTGAGGAATGAGGAAGACAAAAGACCGCATGGGACAAGAAAGCAGAATTCTAGGAGTGTTTGCATGTGAGGGGTCATGGGAGAGGGGGGAGAATGGGGAAGAATTCAGGGAGAGAAACAACAACAAAAGTTTTTGTTTGAAAACGCCATAATGAAATCCATGTTTTTGTAAGCTGATAAAAATAATAATAAATGAAGAAAAAAAACCTTTTCTACATGTCAGGCATAGTTTGTATGCCAGAACTCGGGAGGCTAAAGCATAACAGTTTAAGGGCTAAGCCAGCCTGGACTACGTAGGAAGACCTGTCCTAAAGACAAACAAACAAACAAAGAAAAAAAAAAACTCCATATATTTTCACATTATAAAGTAACCATATAGTTTATCGGTCAAAAATAATTTATAAGAGAATTTTTCTGATATTGACAAATAATATGAGGATGGAGATAACGTGTATTAAAAAATATGCAGAGTATGTGGAGATGCCTAGGAGGGCATCCACTGTGAACTCAGTTCTTTTTAAAAATATGTTTATTAAATCTTTGAGATATTTATATTCTCTCTCCCTCTCCCTCTTCCTCTTCCTCTTCCTCTCCCTGTCTTCCTCTCCCTCTCAGCAGCCATCAGTTGCTTCCCTCCCCTCTCCGTGCTGGGATTTTGCCTGGCCTGAGCACCCTCAGGTTTTGTGCATGCTGCCCCAACCACCGTGGATTCATATGTGCAACTGCCTGCCCTGCTAGAAGTGAAAATGATATTTCCTTGTCGTCATCCACTACCTCTGGCTCTTTTCATCTCTTTTTCCCTGGTCTTGGGGGAAAGGGTGCCATGAAGCTGCCTCAATCATGGCTGAGCACTCACGGTCTCTTCGCCTCTGAATGTTAAGCAGCTGTAAACGTCTGTGTTAACCAGCACTGACTGCAAGCAAGAAGCGTCTCTGACAAGGACTGGGATTGATCTCTGGGTATAACAACACGTCATTAGGAGTTGTTTCAGTGATAGGCCCATTTACTGGGATATTTGTAGGTTTCCCCCTAGGACCTAGGACCTATACCTAGCCACGGGTTCTTTGCCCCATAACCCCATTATGGATTCCATCTCAGAGAATAGCCTTAAATCCAATCAGTAAGTGTTTAGTTATGTCCATAACATTAATGCCACTATTGCACATGTCTTGTCAGGAGAGTCATAACTGTAGCTCTCAAAAGCGTGTTAAAAATAGTACTATGGGCTGGGAGTATAGCTCAGTGGTAGGGTGTTTAGCATAAATGGGGCCCTGGGTTCCATTACTAGCATTATAAACAGACAGGTTTTTGAGGGGTTTTTTGCAGGGAGTGGGGTATTTTTTGGGCTTTGGTTTGGTTTGGTTTTTGGTTTTACGAGACAGGGTTTCTCTGTGTAGCCTTGGCTGTCCTGGAATTGCTCTGTAGACCAGGCTGGCCTTGAACTCAGAGAGCCGCCTACCTCTGCCTCCCGAGTGCTGGGATTAAAGGCGTGTGCCACCACCACCCAGGCAAAGGGCAGTTTTAAAGTCTCCTTTTTATACACCAATTTGACCACATATAATGCAGCAATCAATTCCACTTGAGGAACCTATCTTGAGGAAATCCTTCACAATTAGGGCTGAGATCTCCCTGCAAGATAGGCAGCCAGCATTGTTCCTAGCTGTCAAAAGAAAATATAGGCATTCTAATTGTCCTGCTCTGGATGTCAAAGGTCATCTGGCATCCAGCCAGGACAGATTTTCACATAGCCTCGAAAAACAATGATATGGCACCGTTCTTTAAAAGCTGGGAAAAACTTCTGATAGAACACGACGTGAAAGAGAGCCGAACACTATGAACAGAATAGGCTTGGCTGTGTCAACCATAAGCAGTCCCCTAAGAAGCCAGGGCCACAGCCTCCTATCCTGGTGCCTGTGCTTGAGTATATGCTAGATCTGTTCCTTAATTTAAAAAAAAAAAGAAAAAAATTTAAAGGAGAGGGGCAGTGAGTCGGCTTGTCTGGTAAAGTGTTTGCTGCACAAACCTAGCAACCTGAGTCCAGTCCCTGGACCCATATAAAAGTGGCAGGAGAGAACCAATTTCACAGAGTGGTCCCCTGGTTCCATACATACACACATATACACATGCACACAAACACACACAATTATAAAAATAATAAAACCTGGAAGAAAGATGGAAGCCACTGGAAACACAGTCTGTGCGTTGATGTCCATCTCTAGGTGGCTGCCATTCCCTTGAGTTTCTTTGTAATCTCCAAAAAAAAAAAAAAAAAAAAAAAAAAGTGCGGCACAGTGTGCTTGCGGTTGTACCTGATGACCTTAAAGTGCTTACTTGGGGACACTGGGACACTGGAGGGATGGGTCCAGGGGTGAGCAGCACCTGCTGTACATGCGTGAGGATCTGAGTTCGGATCTCAGAGCCCTCCTAAAACGTTAGGTGCAGCCACGTCTGCCACCCCCAGCAGAGCCAGGAGGACCCCTGAGGCTTGGCCAAAGACCATGTCTCGAAGGAATAGGACACTCAACATGCAGTACACTCACACAAAGAGGTTTATCTACTTGCCTTGTGTGTTACATCCCCAAACACCTACTTATGAGCAAGAAGAGGCTCAGTCCCTCGTCCCCTTCTCCGGTTTGGTTTCCTGCAGTCAACTGTAGTTGTCACTTTAATAGGAAGTTCTAGAAATACCAATTCATAAGCTTTTAAAGAAGTTCATTACATTGTTACTATTTATTTTGTTACTATTTATTATTGATAGTTTCTTTCTGTGCCTTATGTATAATTTAAATTTTATCATAGGTACATGGGTACAGAAAATATCAGTTTTTATTATGTATGTATCTATTTATTTATCTCAAAGTTCTTTGAAATGAACTCTTGCTACGTAACCCTGACTGACCTGGTAATCACTATACAGCCCAGACTGGCCACTAAAACACAATCCTCCTGCCTCAGCCTCTCTGTTGCTGGGAGTGCGAGCATGCACAATACAGGCTGATGCCAGGTGTTCTCCCTGCTTTCAGCATCCCTGGGGTCTCAGAACACATTCACCAGGATAAGACGTGACCTTTATACCAATCAGACACTGGATTATTACACAGCTGTGAGGATGGTCTGAAGTCACACATAACGGCCTGAGTGGATCCCACAAGTGCGACTCTGAGGGGAAGAAAGGAGACGGTTGCCCACATACACAGACCACAGTGCTGGCAGGACTTACCCCAGCTGGTGGAGGTCAGGATTGTTGACCCTGACCTGGGGAACAGACGTTAGGGAGTCTCTGAGGAGCTGTAGTGTTGTCTCTTAACCTGGATGCTGGGGACAGTGAACTTGTGGATGAATATTGAGCTCCAGGCTTACGATCTGAGTACTTTCTGTATGAATATTGTGCATCGATATGAAGGTTTTTCACAGTGAAAAAAAAAAAAAAAGTCCTAATGGCGCTTAAAAGCACACTTGGAATTTATTTCCTCTTAATTGGATGAAGGTTCCAGAGAAACCCACTGGGCTTCCTAGAATTTTTATTAATAATTCAAGTCTCCTGAGCCAAGATCCTGGCAAAACAGGATCTGTGAAGTCACTCCTGCTCCACTTGTTAGGAAGCCCTAACTCTACCCTGGCTGCTGTTCTCTGTCCTAGAGCTGACGGCCTCTCCTGGCAGGTATGCAGAGGCAGCTCCTCCGCTGTTTATAGTGAGCTGCTGAGGTTTGATGTACCTGACACACACAGGCATCAACAGGGCACCACAGGGCCATGAAGTAGTGCTTTAAAGGGAACAAAGGACCAGCTCCAAACACTTGAAAGAGAGAATAAAATCTACAAAGATGTCCTCTAATTTACACACATATGCTGTGGCATGCATGCAAAAGCACACACACACACACACACACACACACACACACACACACATCACCAAGTCCAGCATGTCATACTATCACACAGGAGGCTGAAGCAGAAGGATCTCAAGTTCAAGGATAGCCTGTGCTACAAATTAAGACCCAAGGGGAGAGAGAGAGAAATAAAAAAGATGGAGGAGAGATAGAACAATATGCCACACCAACAAGAAGATAGTCATAAAATACTTAACCAATACAGACCTAACATCCAGATTATATAAACAACTCCCACAAACCATTAAGAAGATAACCCAACTAAAAATGTCCAGAAGAAAAAAACAGGGTGTTTTTTTTTTTTCCAGATAAAAGAAAGCCAAATGGAAATAGCATTCCTTTATTCCATAAAAACACCTAGAAAAAGGCAGAGCCTCTTGGGTCCTGAGGAAAATGAAGGAGGACCACAGCGGGTCCATTGCACTGGGGAGCTCAGCTGCTGTTTGCTGTCAGAGAGTGATCAACAGACAGTACATTAATGTGAACAAATGGCCTACCCCTGGACCTACACAATTTCACAGTAACTTTGAGCCCAGCTGCAACCTGGGAAGCTGTCTGCATGTCCCAACCTTGTCCGTGTCACTCCTTCCTGGGCCAAACACAGGCACCTGGAGATGCAGGATACCCACAGCAGTATTGTTCAGACCAAAATAAATCCGTGAAGTAGGGCACTGTTTCCAAAAAGCTCAAAAACAAGCAAAGGAAATGATACATAAGGCTGTGAGTGTAAACATGTATGGATGAAGCTACATTCTTAAAGCCAAGAAATAATAAATGTGAAATTCAGGATAGAAGCCACGTCATTCGAGGAGGCAGCCGCATAAAGGGAGATGGGCATCCAGGCAGATGCGGCCTCACTGATGATGTGCTAGTTCTTAGAAGAGGCAGCACCTGCCCCAATGTCCATCTCGTTAGTATTCTCCATAATACACATCTTTTTTTCCTAATATAAAACTCTGTATCTATAGTGAATGGTGTGTGGCCAATCATTTTGGGGTTTTGTTATTGTTGTTTCTTTCTTTTTACTGTTTGAGAATTTTATGTGTGCACGTTTCCTTTTCCGACATGAATAAACCCCATTCCCTCTTCTTCAGTTCCTCCCCTAGTTCTCCCAGTTTCCAGTTCTCAGTTCTTAAACCCTCTGAATCCACCTAGTACTGCCTGTGTGTGCATAGGCCTGAGGCCAACCACTCGAGAAGGGACAGCCAGCCTCTCAGGGGCCACATCCCTAAAGAAAAAGACTCTCCCTCCTCTGCAGCCATAAGTACCAGTACCTCCTCAGGCTGGGGTGGGATTTTATGATCCCCTCCCAATCTATGCTGGGGTTTGGGCTGGTTTGATCTTACGCATAGTCACAGCTACTGTGAGTTCCTGTATGCAATGGCTTTGTCATATCGAGCAAACATTGTTTCACTGTGCAAGCCCACTGACTCTGGCTCTTACAGTCTTTCTATCCACTCTGGGCTTTGTAAGAAGGAAATATGATATAGACATCTGGCTCAGAGCTGAGTACTCCACAATCCCTTATTCTCTGCCCGTTAACCAGTTGTGAGGCTCTGTATTAATTGCAAAAAGAAGTTTCTCAGGGTCGAAGAAATGACTCAGCAGTCAAGAGCACTTGCTGCTCTCTGAGAGGACCCAAGTTTGGTTCCGGCACACACCTCAAGTGACTCACCTGTAATTGCAGCTCCAAGGGATCCAACACTCTCTCTGGCTTCTACAGCCACACACATGTAACAGCCCCTCACAGACAAATATACACAAACAAAAACGATAAAAATAAAATTTGAGCTTCTCTAATGAAGATTGAGAGATGCACTAATCTGTGGGAATAGTAAGGACGCAGAAGGCAGTCTATTCTGTGCCATGTAGCAGAGAAATAGAATTATGTTCTTCGCTAGGACCTAGGACTTAGTCAGCCGTGTGTTGGGCCTGGCTAAGAGTGAGAAGCACGAGTTTCAACACGCTTTGAATCTAAGTATAAAATGACTGGTTACTCCTATAACATCTGTACCAACAATGCACAAGTATGCATATCTTGCCAGATTTGGCAGCTCATAGCCGAGTAAGATCGTTGACTGCTTTCCTGTATCGGTAGCAGTCACACACCCTTCCAGCGCTACAAAAGCCAGCCAGCAGGGATGAAACTTTCATGTCGGTACCAGCTTGATTCTGTTGTGTGACGCAATTCAAGTACGTGGCGTCTTCAGCAATAGGTGTGGCCTTTTTGGAGGAGGTGTACCACTGGGAGTGAACTTTGAGATTTCTGAAGCCCACACCAGGCCCAGTCTCTCTCTCTCTCTCTCTCCCTCCCTCCCTCTACTTCATCTTGTAGATAAAATGTAAGCTCTCAGCTACTGCTCCAGTGTCATGCCTGCTGTCCTACCTGCTGCCAGGATGCCATGACCTGAAACTGTAAGCAAGCCTAAAATTAAACACTTCCTTTTATAAGGTTGTAGTGTCTTTTCACATTAATAGAATAACTAAGAAACACATCTCTGAATGGGTCTCTGAAGGCATCTCAAAAAAAAAAAAACAAAAAATTAAGCAGAAAAGATAAGCTCAAATGTGGGGTACCACACCATCCCGTAGGTTGGGGATCCAGATGGAATACAAGATGAGAGAAAGCCTGTGTTGCCCGTTGGTGTGAAAGTGTTTCCTCTGCTTCCTGTCACCATGAGCAGACTTTTCTTCTGCAGGCTCCTGCCTCCAGGATGGTCCATATCCCCTTGAGACCAAAGCAGCCCATGGACTGAAACCATGAGCCAAAATAAATCCTCACTCCCTTAAGTGGTCTCTGTCAGGTAGTCTGTTGCAGTCAGAAAGTTGGACCAGGTTCAGGCAAGAGACAATAGTAGCTTAGGCCAGGGTAGAAGGGGAGTTGGCAACCATGGTTCTATTCTGATGAGAAATAGAACCGATGAGCTAAGAGACGCTGAAGATTTTCTTCTCTACTTTGCTCTTGTCATTCTGTGGATGGAACCCAGAGCCTTGAGCATGTTTATTGACTGTGCTGGTCCTAAACTTCCTAGATTTGAACAATCCCCCTGCCTCAGCCTCCCCAGCAGCTAGGAGCAGGAAGACAGAAAGCAAGCAAGGGAAAGAGGGCAATGTGCAAGAATGAGTGAGTAAAAAGGAAAAAAATTACATTTATTTATTTTGATGGCAAGATGGGGCCGGTGAGTACATCATACGTACAGAGGTCAAAGGAAAGCGTGAGGGAATCACTTCTCTCCTCCCACCACGTAGATTCCAGGGATCAAACTCAGGTCTCGAGTCTTAATGGGAAGAGCTTTTATCTGCTGAACCATCTCATTGGCCCTAAAGGAAAGAATTTTTATGTCATCGTATTCCTAATGTCCTGCCTCTTCCCATGAGGTCTTGAGGACTGATCCACTGTGGTTTGTGGTCTTGTGACTTTCCTTTCATTCTCAAGGACATTCTCACACCGATCTGCCTTCCTCATCTCCCAGTTACCATTTCCATCCTTGAACAAAAGCCTTGGCCAGCTGGGGAGGAGCTGATCACTCACAACACATTACTGTTTCACTTCTTATGATGAGTGTTACCCATGCTTCACTTATATATCATACACACACACACACACACACACACACACACATACATACATACATATATTCGCTTATATATCTTCCTTCAGCTGAGTCCTCCATAAAGAAAAGAGAACCTTGAGCTCCTGGGTCTGGAAGTTGGAAGTGTAAGATGGGGTGAGTGCACTGTCTCTGCCTCTGGCAATATCTTCCTTAGTGGTGTCTCATCAGGGCATCTGAGAGCACCTGCCAGAGAGGTATCACATGAAGAGACAAGACACCAGACTGGGAGTGATGGCTCACGCATGTCACCCCAGCATTTGGGTTGAGACAGGACTTGAGGCCAGGCTGAACTAATTAGTAAGTTCCGGGCTAGCCAATGTAAGACCCTGTGTCAAAAGTGAAAGAGAGCAAGTCAGGGTAGGGGTAGACTGAGAAACTTGGGTAAACACCCACTTTGGAACCGACTAGAGTCCCGTAAGAACTACACTCATCCCACTTGAGCTGCCGCCTGCTGTCGACTCACCTTCTATCGGCCCCCACCTCTTAAAGTTCCATCACTTCTTATAGTCACTGCAAGCTCCCAATGCATGAGCCATTAGGGGACAAATGACATAGAAACCTTAGCAGTTGGGCTGTAGATTTCGGCACCTGAGAGGCACGCCTAATAACCACAGTGGCATGAGATAGACCACACACCTCCCTGGTGTGGTTCTCTCTGCATGAGTAGCCCAGACAACACCACAAACAAAGTAGACACACAGCACCATTTATCTTATATGGTCTCAGATTACGCTGTCTACAGGAGAAATAAAGAGTCATAGATAGGATAGACAAGGGGACAGGAAGGAGCCTTTAGCCTTAAGGACATGTGTCTGTCGTTTCTGATCCCTTCCCATTGGCCATACCTTGGCTATGTGGCCACTCTGGCTATAAAGGAGCCTGAGAAACAGTGACTTCTTTCTAGAAAGCCCTGTCCAATACTCCATGACAGGAGAAATGTCAGGGGGCGTCAGGGAGCAGGGGGTGATTGCTCCAACAGCTTTTCCTGCCCTAAATGTCATGCTCCTCCTCCTGTGGGCTTCTTGGGACAGGGCCCGGCTTAACCCCTTTATTTAAGTACAGTGACTGCAGCATAGTTAATTGTTACTGACCTTCACAACATGCCATGAGCTAAGCGTCTGATCATATTTCATCCACCAGAGAGACAGGGCTAAGAAAAATGGAAAAAGTGCAGAGGGTCACAGGCTGCTGGACGTATGGGATTTGAACTCAGATCTTCTCGCCCTTCACTAGCAGGGTGCTTAATGGATAATTGTTGTGGTGTGAGTGAAGGATGACTAAGCCTCATCCCAACTGTCACTAGGACAGATGCCAGGTTGGTCCACTGGGTTGGGGATACACATGTCCCCAGTTGGTCAGGGTCTGGCCCTATGGATCTGTGGTCACTGTTTTTCTTCTGTCTCGGTTTCTGTCCTGCCACTGGCAACAGTGCCCAAAACAGTTTCAGGTGAAAAAAAAAAAACAAAAAACATATTTACATAACATAACTGAGTTTACAAAGGAACAGAAACTTCCACTTACAGGGCTCAGTGGTAGAGCATATTCTTAGCAGGTGTAAGGTCCGTTCCTAGCACCTCCCAAGAAAGTAAAAATAAAAATGGGTGTGACCTGATAGCATACAGGCAATCCCATCATTCTCAGTACAGCAGAGAGATAGCCACACTGCAATCCCAGGCCACGTCTGGACTTGAGTGCCTCAGTGGCCTCGTCAGTGGTAACAAAGTACTGACCCACTACAGTTGTGTTGATGAAAGGAGTCAATACCTTTGATTCTCACTGTTCACAGCGATGATCTCCTAGAATTGCTGTGAGCACTGAATTAGTTAATATGGAGTCACTGCCCCCCAGGGAGAACACCGTTTAGCTTTCCCCAAGCTTCGACTCAAATCTTCATTGTCTGACCAGTACATAAGCTTGTCTTAAGTGCTTCTGTGTAAGGAAGGACATTATACTTGGTAGACCTTATTGACTCACTGACCTTGACCCCACAGCAAACGCCAGCACAGCTTATATCTGAACAGAGTCGTTCTACCACATCACAACTGTCCTGGACATGCCACTGCTGCGTTCAAGACCACTTTAAACACCGAAATAGCAAACAACGGCAAAGCACAAAAACAGAAAAATAAACAGATCCTCACACAAAACATACTTCCAAAGAGAGCCTGGTTTAAAGTAAATGGAGACAAGAAAACAGAATATCGCTTTGTCCAGGCTCAGCTGGGACTGCTCAGGTCCCAAGCCTTGGCTCTGTCTACCCTGAATGTGTTCAAGAATGGCCACTGTGAGTCGATCTGAGGTTTATGCATAGATTCAGTTGAGGATAAAGCCCCTGGAGCAGCAGCCGACACAGAGGAGGCAGCAGGCAAATGACACCAGAGATGGCTAGTGCTCTTCCCACTTCGCAGAAGAGGAACGTGGGGCTGGAGAGGTGGCTCAGGGGTTAAGGACCCAGCTTCGAATCCCAGTACCCATACACAGTTCACACGCATCTGGAACTCCAGCTTCAAGGGATCCAAAACCTCTTCTTACTTACCACTGCAGGGAGGAAGCACACACATGCATATACTCACATATAGACAAAACACTCATACACATAAGATAATAAACTAAATAAAGCTAAAGAAACAAATGTAAAGACTGCCTGGGTTCCTATTTCTTATGATCTTGCCAAGGATGGAAATCAGGGCCCTGTCCCTGCTGCCTCCACATACGTGCAAGCACTGGCCATTAATGCCTGCACACGCACAGCCCATACAGGCCCATGGCAACCCCTACGTTTACACAGAGATTCCTTCCCAGTGTTTCTCAGCTTGAGCTCCTTAAGAACAACATGTTTCTCAGGTTCCTTCCTGGGACATAGAATTCCTCCATGACCTTCCCACGGAGTTTCCACACCTTCTCCCACTCTACCTCAGCACCCCTTACCCCTCACAGGGCCATCCTGGCAACCAGAACAACGTGTTCATGATGTGAGCTCTTGGCTTCCTCCAGTGCTCACTGAGGGGCTCCCTATGGCCCCTAGAACAGGAAGAAAACTAGGAGACAAGAATTGAAGAAGCCGGGGCCTCAGGAGGCCTCATGAAAGGAAGGCAGTCAACAGAGAGAAACTGTGAGGAATGGAACTATGAAGAGGGTGTGGTACCCATATTCCACAAAACTGTTGGTAAAATCTTCATGCACCTGGGCCGTGCAGCTATCTCACCATTGGCCAAGCCTGGGTTTGTTTCTAAAGTTGAGTCAGGGTCTGCTCTGGAGTCTGGAGTCTGGGAAGATATACTGAGCAATTTATACCTGGCTCACCTATTATTAAGAGTCAATAAACTATAGCCTGTGGGCCACAGAGAGCCAGTGGTCATGCTCTCTAGCTATTCCTACCAGAACCCTGAGGGAGTACCCCAAAAGCCACCAGCTTCTCCTGGTCAGATAAAATGTCTTTCTGATGCCAGGATACCTGCTTTTCAATGCTTCTCTTAATGCTCAAAACCAATTCTTGAGTACATAGACAAGTAACCTTTTTTGTTTTGTTGGTTTTTTTTTTTTTTTTGAAACAGGTCTATGTAACAGGCCTGGCTGGCCTAGCACTTGCTTTGTAGACGAGGCTGGCCACAGACTCACAGAGATCTGCCTGCCTCTGCCTCCAGAGTTCTAGGATTTAAGGCATGCATCAACACACCCAGATAACAAGGGACTTTATAATAGAGACCTGACAAGCATCAAGTCATCCAGACAATCAAGGTCAGCATCAACAGTCATGAATGGCATTGACCCTGTGTGCCCTCAACAGGACGAGAGCAGAGCAGTTCCATGTCTGTGCCTTTCCCCAGTCATGTGACCACAGAAGACTGATTTTCCTGCCAGTATTCTTCAACACTGCTGAGGAATGTGTAGGAAGCTGTCACAGCTAAGGGCAGTCTAAGAACGGATGATGAGCAAATGTAACGTAGTACTTGGATGAAGGCTGGAATGGAAAAAGAAACATTGGCTGGGATGGGGGAGTGGCAGCACAGGGAGAGAGAGGAGAGAAAGCAACTGTGATAAAGTGTGGGTCAACTGATAAGGATCAGTACCCCTTCACTAACATTGACATGTGGCGTATGGAGGAAAGCTACAAACAACAGGGAGAGCAGATACGCAGAGAGAGTCTCCGTACGACCTCTGTATTAAGACTCTGTGAATCCAATTTTCCTTCTAAGATGAGAAAGTATTTACTTTTGAAAAGAATCAAATGCATAACTATTTCATCCTTTCCCCCCTGGCTTATGTAAGAGAACAGTTGACCAGACTACAGACTCCAGTCAGGGAGGGTGAGACACAGCCCTGCTGTGGCCTGCTGAAATGCCCAGGGTGAGTTATTGCTGTCCTCTGGGTATCTGCTTCCTGTATGTTAATGAGGAGGACATAATGACAAGGGCATCTACATCAGGGGACTATCAGGAAAATATATGTAGTTCATGATCAGGCTGTGGCTGAGGCTTTGCAGGCCCACATCAGACCTAAAGAGCTGTCTCTTCCTGCAGCAGATGGTCATGAAGAGGTGGAGCATGAGCATCTGGGAGACTCCCGGCTGCACTGTTACTCAACGGCTTCCTCAAAATGCTAGAGGAAGTACAGGGTGTTATTGTGTTAGTTCAAAGGAATTCTGGTCTCTGTGTTCATGACCCGGGCATGCTGAGAGCACAATGCCCGGAA
This sequence comes from Psammomys obesus, assembly GCF_907164565.1. NCBI lineage: Eukaryota > Metazoa > Chordata > Mammalia > Rodentia > Muridae > Psammomys > Psammomys obesus. The sequence goes on along the minus strand of NW_026590905.1, from coordinate 1,220,447 downwards.
GGCTACTCACGGCCCATCAAAACAAAGTATCTATTGCCTTCTCTTGCTTCCCAAGAGAGTCTGTCACGAAATCTTGCTGGAGCACCCCACCTCTGCCCAGAACACCTAATGCACCGCCTCCAAAGAAAGTTCTGGAAAACCTAGTCCTCCAGCGCCCCCAGCAGTTGTGTCAGCACAAGGCTATCTCAAGGTGGGCCTGGCCCGAAGACCTTAGGACAGCCAGCCAGACAGACAGCCACTCAGCCAGCCACTCAGCACTGACAGGGCATCTTTCGTGAAGGACCCTGATGGCTGAGCTAGGGCCAGTGATAGGCCTGAACTAGATGTCATCAAACTTGGGTGTGAGATCAGCCTCAGACTCTGCTTAACTGGATGACCAGTTAAGCCATCATTCACCTTCAACCTCCGTCACCAGAAGTAGCCCCTGTCAGAAATAACTCACAGCCTGAGAACACCCAAGTACACTTTGTGAATAAAGATGAGTCCTGAGCCCCGAATGCACTGCAGCCCTCTTACTCACCAGGTGCCTTCAGACACGCTTTCTGAGATGGCCTCATAGCTCCGAATCTTTCCATAGGAGGCAACACACCTTCTCATCAGGCTCTGCAGATCATTTTACATACAGGACCTACAGGTACTCATGAGAACTGATCTTGTGGAAATGACAGGAACCTGAAGCCTGGGGCTCAGAGGTCTGGGGTGACTTGCCCAAAGATATTCATATTAGCCAGTGAGCCCTAAAGCTGGCCCTGGGACTGGTCAGCCCTCCATCTTGTAGGGGTGGAGCCTAACTGCTGGAGTCAGCCTGAGGCTGGAGACAAGCAAGATACCTGGACTGCTCTTGGCCTCTGGGTAGAGCTTTTCTCTCTCTGACTACATTTTCCTCTCCCCCTTGGTAGGTACAGAATGGACATGAAGAGCATTCTGTCTGGTTCAGAATCTAGCCTGGGTGTGTCCGTGAGCACCTGACTTGGGTGAGGCAATTTAGCAACCTCTGCCATGGCTGCAGACAGAAACCTACTGCCTCTGACCTCCAGGGGAGCGGGACCTAAGAACCATGATGGAACTGGAAGAGATCAGCTTTGCTGTTGACCACTCTCCTTTCTGAGTCTCTGAAGTGACATGTGATGGTCCCACACAAGCATGATCTCTTAAGGGGGAAGAAGCCAAGCCAGGGTGAGAATGGTGAGATTCTGACAAAACTCCATCGCAGTCTCTACCTTGAGTCTGTTATTTTAATAATAATAATAATAATAATAATAATAATAATAATAATAATAATAATAAT